>NW_007074638.1:0-956 GCF_000164805.1 Carlito syrichta | reverse complement strand
GGAGGGCATGCAGCCGGCTGCGCCTGGCACCTGGCAGAGGCAGGACTAGGTTCCTGGCGCAACAGAGCCTGGTGGACTGTGTGTGTGTGTGCACATATGGGAGGGTGTGTGTGTCCACATGTGGGGGGCATGGATGTGCACATGTATGTTTGCATACGCACATGTGAGCACATGCACATGTGAAGGGTGGTATGTGTGCGGGTGTGTTTGCATGTCTACATGTGTGTGCATATGTGTGTGGGCCATGCATATATACATGTGCATTGGGGGCTGCACGTACATATGCGTGCATGTGTGTGCGTGTGGGAGCCTTGCGTGCGCTCATGTGGGCTACCCTAGCAGGTGAACCTCACCCAAGCAGAGGGAGCAGGACACTTGGGTGACCAGCAGGGGCAAGTCTGGTGTCTTTGCCCCTCGGGCTGGGGCCTGGAGTCAGCAGGGAGGAAGGACGGGGAAAGGGCAGGGAGACATCCCCCTGCCGCTGCTGGCAAATGGAATGATCCCTGTGGAGGGTGTTTATGAGTTCAGAGCTAATAGGTGCCTAGCGAGGTCTGCAACTGGGGGCCACGGGCCCTGGTTTCCCAGACCACTCCAGGTGGTGCCAGAGGCGCCAGTGCAGTCACTTATGACTTACGGGTCCTTCCGTTGCCCTGTAGCCTTCCAGGTGCAGGCGCTGCAGCCCAGGCCCCTGTCCTTGCACTGGGCAGTACTCCTCCCCCCACCCGGGGGCCCTCTCACCTCCCGCCCGCCCCTCACCAGCCCTGGTTCCCCCAGGTCTGCTCAGATTCCAGCTTGCGGAAGGCCATGGAGGCGGCAAGGGGTCCCAGCACAGCCACAGGCTGCCTGCTGGCCGGGCAGCACCCGGCCCCAGAGGGGGCCGAGGCTGGTGCTGCTGGATCCCATCCCAGCTGGGCCATGAGCCCCACCCAGCCTTGCAGCGCTAGTCTTACCCCTGT
>NW_007074637.1:3432-3796 GCF_000164805.1 Carlito syrichta | reverse complement strand
TCGCTCGCAGACGCCAAGGGGCCGAGCACAGCACGGCGAGGCCGCGGGTGCGTGGCAGTCTCCCGGGGGAGCCGGGTGGGAGAGCGGGGAAGGGGTGCCGCGGGCGGCCGAACTGCGCCCGAGTTCGCGCAGGCATCCAGGGCCCCCGCCGCCCCGAGCCTCCAAACCCGCTGGGCTTGTTTTCTGGGTTTTGAATTTTTTTCTTCTTCCTTTTAAAAAGGTGCCCTTAAAACATGCACCCCCCATGCCCCAGGCCGAAGCCCGGAAGGCCCGCCGGGCGCAGCCCCGCAGCGGGAGCCCTGGGGGTCCCGGCACCTCCCCGCCCCGCCTGCAGGGAGAGGCCCGCGGCCGCCTCGGGGTGAGG
>NW_007074637.1:0-2062 GCF_000164805.1 Carlito syrichta | reverse complement strand
GGGCCCGGAGATGCCGGGTCCGGGAGGCCGCGTGCCGGGCGCAGAGCGCGCGGCTCGCGGCAGGGACGCGGGCAGGCCCGGGTTCCGGGCGCTTCTCCCTGGGCGACCCTCCAAACAAAGGTTTGGGGGCGGGGGACAGGAAGCCGCGGAGCCCCAGGTGGCCCAGGGCTGCGGGAAGAGAGGCCTGCGTCCTGATTTGGGCCCACAGGGAAGCCGAGGGAGCCGGCCTCAATGACCTCCAAGGCCCCTTGAGCGCGGCCGCGGCACGCAGGCCTGGGCCCCCAGGGCCAGCGACCATTGCAGGGCGGCCTGCAGCCAGAGCCAGGCCTCCTCTTCCTCCACAGAGTCGGCGTTGGTGACCCCAAACGGAAGGGAGAGAGGGCAGGGGAAGCATTCTCTGGGCAGGGAGCCCTGGGGACGCACTCCACCGAGGCCGAGGCCCGCAGACAGGCCCAGGTGAGAGGAGCTGGGGACATGGGATTGGGCTGCCACATCCAGGCCGGATGGCGGGGCGCTAGGCCTGGGGACAGTGGAGGGGACGTGGGGGAGGCCTCGGTGACTAGAACAACCTTAGAAAACGGCCCGTGGCAAATGCTATTCCATCTCCAAACTCCCTGGCTCACAGGCTCGGAACTAGTTCCCAGATGGTCACTGATACACACACACACACATACACACATGCATTTGAGGTCATAGGCTTGTCTACACTGGCATTCAGCACAACCGCTTCCTTAGCCAAGGTGATCACACCCCAAGAACACACACTCACATGGTCCCCAAACAAGCCACACAGAACAGGGCTGAGAGCGGGGGTTAGAACTACCCGGCGGCCTCTCCTGAATTCTGACACCCTTCCTCTCCCCCTCCTGCCAGACCGGGACCAGTGCTGGGACCACAGTCTCCCACAGCTCCACGCAAGTTCCCAGGCCGTGCTGTGGCACAGGGGACTCTCAGCCCTGTCCTTCACGCTGACCTCCCAGCCCCCTGGCTCGGGCCTCTCCTTGTCCCTGTCATTTGGGACTATCAGGGGAGAGCAGGTTCCAGGGGCCCCGTGGGGCTTGCTTGTGCACAACCAGGGGACTCACTTGACTTCTCGCCACGCCCTGGATGTTCATATTTTTAAAAAACCCATCAGCCAGACCCCTGGGAAGCCCGGCCCAAGAGGCCCCCAACCTCTTGGTTAGAAGATGCCCTCGGTCCAGAGGGAGGGGAACGAGGGCCAGCGCCCTCTCTGTGCCCCGCGGAGCCCCCGCAGGCAGCCTGGCCTTCCTCTCCGAGCTTTCCTGGAACTGAGCGGAAGGGTGGCCACCTGACCGGGGACACCCCTAGCCCACAGGGCGACCTCAGGGCCCCTAGCCCCACAGGGACCCCAGAGCAGCACTGTCTCTAAGACCCATATCCTCATCTGCCTCCTGGGCTGGTCACAGAGGGCCTTCCGGGCCGTGAATATCCCCCCTTGGAGAGAGCAAGAGCCTCGTTCCCCTACATTTCAGGGCCCTGGTGGCTGTGCCTTTGGGGCCTGAGCACACCCAGTTCTGAGCACGGTCCTCAGCTGCCTTTGGGACCCAGGGCAGCCTCTCACCACCACAGAGAGAGGCAGACACACACGTCTGGTCTCAGGCACCCACACTGCCCAAGATGGAGGTGCTGCTCGGGCCAAAGCCCTGAGCAGCAAGTGGCAAATCGCTGTCCTTTTCTGCCTCCCGGCTGCTGAGTTTTCCTGGAGACTTGTGGTCTTTGTCAGAAAGGGATTGAGCACATTAGGTCAAAGAAGGGGAAACTGAGGCTCTGTGAGGTGAGACTCTGCACTTTACAGGGGCAGTCAAGAAGAGGGCCTCTGGCGTGGGCTCTCTAAGATGTCAGCAAGAAGGGAAACCGAGGCACACACGACCAGGGCTCTCTTCCACCGTTGTGAGAGTGTGTTTGCACAAGAAGGGATGTGGGGGCCCAGGAGACATCCTCGGGCTCCCAGGAGCTTGGGGACAGTCGGAAGCCGGGAAGCGTCGGGGCCAGGCCTGTCCTGGCCGATCCAGGCCCCCAGCACGGACAGCCTCGAGCTCGA
>NW_007074636.1:0-960 GCF_000164805.1 Carlito syrichta | reverse complement strand
TTTGGATGGGAAGGGGCTGCAGGGATGGTGGGCTTGGTTGAAGCGCCCTTCTTGGGCCCATGAGCCGACCTGAGAGGCTGACCTGCAAGTCCCATCCAGCTGCCCCTCTTCATCCAGGGCCAAGGGGTGACTGGGGGGGGGGCCTTGCCCCGTGCTGCAGAGAGGCAAAGGATACCTAATGACATGAATACTCATCCCCTGGGAGTCCCACCGGGTGTCGCCACCCGACGGGGCGGTTGGGTGGGGAAGTAATGGCAGGAGACCGGGCCCCAGCAGGGGCTGGTGCAGAGCCGCCTCCTGAGAGCAGCGAGGTGTGCTGTGCACTTCCTGTCTCTGACTTGCCTCGCAGAGCCCTGGCCTCCAGCTTCCGTCTGGTTTCAGCCCAGAGGCCAAGCATGTGGGCACAGGAACACAAGTGCCAGGACAGCACGCCACCCCACCCTGGGGAGCAGAGGAAGCCATGTGGCCACAGAGGGACTCGTCCTAACTGTTCTCTCTGGCAGGAAGGGTGAGAGGTGGGGGACAGTGTTCCTGTCAGTCAGCGGGTGTTCCTGGCCCTGTTCAGACACTTCCTCTGGTATAGATGCTGCTGTTCTCTCCGTTTCGCAGATGAGGCCAAGACCCTCCTGCAGCAGGCGCTGTCCCCAGAGTCCCAGCAAGCGCGGTGGTGAGGGCCTGCTCTGGCTGGCCTGGCGTGGGATCACTCCCTGGGGTCACACGGCAGGGCTGTGTTCAGACTCTGGCAATCAGGCCATGCTCTGTCCAAGCCTGGATTCTACCACTTACCAACTGCATAAACTTGGGCAGGATACTTAGCCCCTCTGAGCATCCATTCCCTTGTCCTTGCCAGAGGGCTGAGAACCCCGCTCCTGCTTTTTAAGGCTACTCGAGAATTAAGCAAGGCCAGCATCTGAAGGGCCCAACACATCAGGGCATAAGAAATGTTAGCAGTTACCACTT
>NW_007074635.1:0-994 GCF_000164805.1 Carlito syrichta | reverse complement strand
CAGCCTTCCAAGTAGCTGGAACTACAAGCACGTGCTACCATGCCTGGCTATAGGTTGTAGATTTTTGTTGTTGTTGTTAAGAGATGAGGTCTCAAATTGTCCAGGCACCTTCAGCTTCAAATTCCTGTTCTCAAGCAATCCTTCTATCTTAGACGCTTGAGAAGCTGGGATTATAGGTGCATGCCACCACTCCCAGCATAAGATTGTAGAACTTTTTGTTTGTTTGCAGGGATTTGTTTATGCCTCTCTATGATGACTATATATTGATTTTATAACTCAGAACCACATATTTTATTTAAAAAGCTCACTATATCCTTCAAATAATAATAATGTTAATTAAGGAAAGCAGTATGGCGTATTTATTTTTTTTTTAGCACAATCACCACAGCTGTACAAACCTTGAAAATATTAGTAGGGTTTCCAAAAGTATTTACAGAACATCTAGGTCCTTGAGGAAGATCCTGAATCCTCTAGGCCAGTCTCTCTTCCGGGGACATATTTCTAGGTGGGAGCAGAAGTTTGACCAGACTGGGTTCCTGATACTTCCATTGCCTGTAAATGGGACAAGGGAGACAGTTTAGAAAGAATCATTACAAGTTCTATTTTAGAAAGTCTGGGTTTGAAGTAATGGAAGCACATCTGAATGGTGAGGTATTTTTGGCTGCAGACATTTTATTATATATGTGTCCAAAGACTGGTGCAAATGTTCAAACCCTTGGACTTTATAATTCTTTTTTTTTTTTTTTGAGATGGAGTCTCACTGTCACCCAGGTTGAAGTGCTATGGCATGCTCATGGCCAACACAGCCTCAACCTGCTGGGCCCAGGTCATTCTTCTGCCTCAGCCTTCCAAGAAGCTGGAACTATAGGTGCGTGCCACCATACCTGGGTAATTTTTAAGAATTTATTATAGAGACGAGGTCTCACCAAGTTGCCCAGGCTGGTCTCGAACCCCTGGGCTCAGGCAATCCTCTCGCCTCCACCTCCCAAAGTGC
>NW_007074634.1:0-1160 GCF_000164805.1 Carlito syrichta | reverse complement strand
TAATCCTTTGTTTTTCTATGGTATCACTTGCGATTTATCTTCTTTCGTTTTTGATTTTTATTTATTTGAGCATTCTCTCTCTCTCTCTCTCAAGTCTATCTAAAGGTTTGTTAATTTTGCTTATCTTTTCAAAAAACAGGTATCACTTATGATTTATCTTCTTTCATTTTTGATTTTTATTTATTTGAGCATTCTCTCTCTCTCTCTCTCAAGTCTATCTAAAGGTTTGTTAATTTTGCTTATCTTTTCAAAAAACAAACTGTTGGCTTCATTGATCTTTTCTATTGTTTTTCTAGTTACTATTTTATTTATTCTTCTCTGATCTTTATTATTTCCTTTCATCTGCTAATGTTGAGCTTATTTTGTTCTTTTTCTAGGACCTTGAGGTATAAAGTTAGGTTGTTCATTTATATCTTTTTTCATTTAAGCATTTATTACTGTAAACGTCCCTCTTAAAACTACTTTTTTTTTGCATGCAACTCATCGGTTTTGGTACACTATATTTTTGTTTTCTTTTGTCTCCATATTTTTTTCTCTAAAATTTTCTTTTTGATTTCTTTTTTGACCCATTGATTGTTTAGGTGTGTGACATTTAATTTGCACATATTTATGAATTTTTCTTTTTCTGCTTGTTACCAATTTTTACTTTCATAGTATTGTGGCCAGAAAACATACTTGATATAATTTGTCTTCTTAAAATTTTAAGACTTTTTTTGTTGCCTTACATATGATCTATCCTAAGGAATTTTCTACGTGCATTTGAAAATGTGCATTCTTCTATAGTTTGATGTAATGTTGTTTACATGTCTGTTAGGTCCATTTAATCTATAGTGTTTTTCAAGTCTTCTCTTTTCTTGATTTTTTTCCTGAATGATCTATACGTTGTTTAAAGTGGAATTGAAGTCCTCTACTATTTTTTATTGCTGTTAATTTCTCCTTTCAGTTCTGTTAATCTTTGTTTTATTTAGGTACATTGATGTTGAGTGTACACATATATGTGTGTGTGTGTTGATCCCTTTTGAAGAGTTGATCCCCTTATCATTATATAATAATCTTATTTTCTCTTGTGAGAAAAATATTTTTTACTTAATTCTTTGTGTGTTATATGTATAATTACCCCTGCTATCTTTCGATCACCAATTACATAGAATATCTTTTTT
>NW_007074633.1:74032-81844 GCF_000164805.1 Carlito syrichta | reverse complement strand
ATCCACCCATCCATCCCCTTATCCTCTGAGTAGGAGGATGAATGGATGATATGCTTGCTGCATACCCATTCACCCACTTCTCCACCCACTCAGCTATCCACCCATTCCTCCATCCACCCACCCTTTCACCTGCCCATTTATGCATTCAACCATCCATCCATCCACCCTGCATTCGCCTTTCATTTATCCACCTCTCCAACTGCTCCCCTATCATCCATCCATCCACCTATCCATTCATCACCCACTCATCCATTCACCCATTAATCCATCATTCATCCTTCCATCTAACCATCTGCTCCACCACCCATCCATCCACCCATCCACCTACACATCCGGCCGTCCATCCACTCCTTCATTCCTCTATCCAATTACCCATCAATTCACCCACCCACCTATCATCCGTCCACCCATCCCTTCATACCCCCATTCGTCTAACCCTCCATCCACCCACCATCCCTCCATTAATCCATTCACTCACCGTCATCCATCCCCCACCCACCTATCCACCCATCACTACCCATCCGTCCATCCACCCATCCATCCACTTATCCCTTCATCCATCTTTTCGTGTGTCCATCCATCCACCCATCCACCCACCCACCCACCTATCATCCATCCACCTATCCCTTCATCCACCATCCATCATCCATCCATCCATCCAACCCTCTTCTAGTCATCCGTTCATCCATCCACCCACCATCTATCCATCCAACTCTGATTTTCATTCATCCAAAAAGCACGGCCATCCATTATAAGCCATCCTTCCTGGCCCTCGTCATGCAGATCCAAGTACCCTGCCTGTAACCTGAGGCACCCAGCAAGCCCGAAAGTGACTCCATCCACCTTGCTGTGAAGAAGTCATTACAGAGGGAATCCTGGGCATCTCCTCCAGCTCCATGCGGATGAGAAGTGACACCCTCCCAGAAGCTGTCAGCTCACACTCATCTCCTGTGGCAAATCTCCACCCAACTGCCTTTCTTGTCCATACCTCTGCCACCCCCTGCAGTTCCTCTGGATTTCACTGATCTGCTCAGAGGGTTCTGGCCCCGGTATGCCTAGGGCCAAGGAGAGTGGTGGGTTCAGCACCTCCCCCTCAATTCAGGGGGTCTGAGGAGCCATGGGGGGCTATGGGTGGAGCGTGGCCCATTGGTCAAAGTCTTTCATTTATTTTCTGAGGCGGAGTGCTGGCGAGCAAGGGACCAGTACCTCTTTCAGGGTTGACGGGAAGGACTTCTGCCAGTGGAACTGGGGCACGCACTGCAGGGTGACAGTGAGAATGACCCCAAGGCAGCCCAGGTGCACCTGGGCAGCCCGGAACACCTCGGCTTTGCTGGACTCGGAGTACTCCAGGACGGTTCCGTCCGCCATCAGCAGGGTCAGTGCCACCACCTGGCAGGTGAGAAGAGCCACACTTCAGAAGCCCACTGAAGTGAGCCATCACTCGCTTCCCAGTTTGTCCTTGGAAGGGATGGCCAGGTGTCACTTGTTCCCAGAAGACTTGGTTATCCTGAAGCACCTGTAAAACTTATAAGCAACCCCACATTGTAACAGATTCCCTATATTAACTGTTTTAGTTGCTTTAAAGCTGCTAAAAATGACCCCTGACATGGCTTTTCGGTACTCAGAGGTTGTAATTTTCCCAAAACTAAGGGCCTACACTCTTTGTTTCCCCAAATATTGGAAACTCCCCAACCACAAGTTCCGCAGTTATTTGTATACATTTGCACATTTTGCCGTTCAGTTTTAATAGTCTTTGTGTTCATGGTGTATGCCATGTAACTTAACGTACCTTATGTTTGCACCCCATGCTATGTAGCTTATTCAGCAGTTCTGTCGCCTCTTCACCAGTTTTGCCTCTAAAAACTTTGTCTCCGCTTCATTCGGGGGCCGAGAGTTGTTGGAGGCACGAGCCTCGCTCGGTCGCTGGCTTTCCATAAAGGACTGAGACCCATAATCTGACTCGGCTGGCAACGTCTTTCTCACACTCCAGACACAACAATCCTACCATAGCCAGGTCTGCTGTCACAACCCAAGGGGGGTTCTAGGAGAGACGGAAAGGAGAGATGGGGAGGGAGGCTATGTCTAGGCGGGCATCAGCCCTCCGCAGAAGGTGGGCCAGGCTGGCAAGAGCCGTGCGCTCCTGGGTGCAGGTGCTTGGGAAGGCAGGGTGAGGCTGTGTGTGTTTCCGGGCTGGGCCAGCTCCGCTGTACCAACACAGCCCAGAGCCAGGGTCTCCTGCTTTTCTCGCTGACTGTCGCTCTGCCTGGGTGATGGGTCAGCCAGGCTGCCAGTCCCTCATCCGGGAACCCTCTCCTACTAAGGGAGGAGCCAGAGCCTCCTACTTGGCCACGCCCCACAAGAAGCCTTTGGGTTTCTTTCTTCCTTCCCTCCTTCCTTCCTTCCTTCCTTCCTTCCTTCCTTCCTTCCTTCCTTCCTTCCTTTCGAGCTGGAGTCTCATTCCTTCATCCAGGCTGGAGTGCAGTGGCACACATGTTCATGGCCACCCCAGCGTCGGCCTGCTGGGCTCCAGTGATCCTTCCACCTCAGCCTTCCGAGTAGCCAGAACTACAGGCACGCACTTCCACGCCTGGCTATTTTTTATTTTATTGTAGAGACAAGGTCTCACCAAGTTGTCCTGGCTGGTCTCGAGCCTGCAGACTCAGGCAATCCTTTCGCCTCAGCCTCCCAAAGTGCTGCGATGACCGGCTGAGCCACCAAGCCTGGCCAGCCTTTGAGTTTCTGCAGAGACTAGGGCGCACACTGGAAACTGTGATTCACTTCCACCTCCGTCCCCTTGGCCCGTCTCTGGGGGAAACCTCTCTCATTGCTGTATAAGTGCTTCTCCACACGCTGCTACCTGCTAATGTGGATGGAAATTGCTTTGGACGTGTGCAGTTGGTGGCTGGGTGCTCAGGGTGAGAGAACAGATAAAGCTGAACTAATTCTCATTAACAGTGAGCCACGACCAGAGAGGGGGAGTTGGCAGAAATGGGGCACGGCGGCCATCTGGGGGGAAGTGAGGGCGTCAGAATGATTTTGACAAAAACTTGATTTTGTCTAAGGCAGTGAACGAGAGCTGGCCTGGGAAATACTTAACAGGATCTGGGACCCATGAAGGGTGAGCACTGCGTGTGCTAGCTGTGTGACCTGGGCATGTTGCCTCGTCTCTCTGTTCCCAGTCTGTGAAACGGAGGTAGAAGGAATGATGATTTCAGAGGGCTGTGGTGAGGATCAAATGAGAGATTATGTCAAGCATGCAGCTAAGTGCCTGGAGTATAGTACATACCAAAGTTGTCAGCCCCCAGTCCTTATGCCCAGCTCTGGGCATAAGACAATGGGCATCTCATACTGGTTTCTGGGCCTACTCAGCTTGGCTCCCTAAGAGAAGGGACCAGCAAGTTTTGTGTGTATTTTGATCTCTAGCTACCCAGAATGACTTTTTTTTTTGAGACAGGATCTCACCATGTTGCCTAGACTAGAGTACGGAGACGTGATCATAGCTCACGGCAGCCTCCAATCCTGGCCTCTACTGATCCTCCCTCCTCAGCCTCCTGAGTGGCTGGGACTACAGACACATGCCACTGCACCCAGCTAATTTTTTAAAGTTTGTTTGTTTTGTAGAGACAGGGTCTTGCTATGTTGCTCAGGTTGGTCCTAAAGTCTTCGGCTCTAGTGATCCTCCTGCCTCAGCTTCTTGAGTAGCTGGGATTACAGGTAAGAGCCACCACACTCAGATAATTTTTAAAATTTTTGTAGAGATGGGGTTATGCTATGTTGCCCAGGCTGGCCTTGAACTCCTGGCATCAAGTGATCCTCCTACCTCGGCCATCTAAAGTGTTAGGATTACAGGTGTGAGCCACCACACCTGACCCAAACCTGTGTTCTTTTTTTTTTTGAGTGGGAGAGTCTGCCCAGGCTGGAGTGCAGTGGCATACTCATGGCCACTGCAGCATCAACCTCTGGGCTCTGACGATCCTTCCGCCTCAGCCTTCCAAGTAGCTGGAACTACAGGCACGCACTACTATGCCTGGCTAATTTTTGATTTATTGTAGAGACGAGGTCTTGCCAAGTTGCCCGGGCGGGTCTCGAACCTGTGGGCTCAGGCAATCCACTCACTTCGGCTTCCCAAAGTGCTGGGATGACAGGCTGAGCCACTGAGCCCGGGCAAACCTGTGTTCTGAACCAGTTCCCCACACTGGACTCGCATGAAGTATAAAAAATGCTTTTCTGTGATGGTCTGGAGGGGATGTCGGGCCCACCTGTGCAGGCTCCTCCCCGGCCCCTCCCCTGCCTTGCTAACCTGGATGGCCCCTTCCCTGCCCGGCTGCAGCTCAGACCACTCAGTGGGGTTGGACCCTTTCCCGCCCGGCCCTCCCCACTTTGCGACACGCCTGAGGACTCCTTTCCCACGGAGACTGCCAGGCCGATGAGGCAGCAGTGACCCTGGAGGCTGCCTGTCGAGTCTCCCCCAAAGGGAGAGACCCAGAGTGGGCTTGGGGTCTCCACGGAGCTGAACCAGGACACCCGAGGAAGCAGGTGGACTCACCTGGGTGGCCAGGATGCCGTGCCGGATGCCGGTGTTATGCGTCCCGGTCCAAGGATACTGGCTGCCATCACGGCTGACACCGCACCCGGGCTGGGTTTCCCAGGAACAAGAGGACACCAGGGACCAGTGAGGCTTCCTGGGACAACAGGCACACCCCACTGAGCTGCAAGGCCCCTCAGAGCAGAAGAGCGTATGCATCGCCGGCCTGGGGCCTCGTCTCAAATCTACCACCTCCTAGCTTGGGCGACGTGGCTGGCACTTGTCTCTGGGGTCCGTTTCCTGATCTCAGTGGCTTGTCAGACCCGCCCTGGCTTTGGGGGTCTCCGCAGCCTATAATGCTTCCATTCTCCACCTGCCAATACATTCTCCACCCACGAAGGCCCAGATCTCCCACCATGTCTGCTCTGTGCCCTGCAGTCTATCAGGGCCTGCAGCAGCCCCGTGGGACGGATGGAGTTCAGATCGCACCAATAAACATCCCACAAAGGCTTGGGCGGAGGAGGAGGTCTGGTCTCAAACTCACGGGCTCAGGCAATCCACTCACCTCGGCCTCCCAAAGTGCTGGGATGGCAGGCTGAGCCACCCAAGCCTGACCTCCTTTCACTTAAAAAAAAAGAGACCTGCCCAGATCTTAAGGCCAAGGTCAAAGAGTGTATTAGGAGTTTGAAAATCTTCCCTGGGCTTTGCAGACGCCACCACCTTGGGCTTTTTCCCCTCAGCCATGGTCAACCCCACCGTGTTCTTGGACATCGTATTGACGACAAGCCCTTGGGCCGCGTCTCCTTCGAGCTGTTTGCAGACAAAGTTCCAAAGACAGCAGAAAACTTTCATGCTCTGAGCACCGGAGAGAAAAGATTCGGTTATAAGGGTTCCCGCCTTCACAGAATTATTCCAGGGTTTATGTGCCCGGGTGGTGACTTGACACGCCATAGTGGCACTGGCGGCAAGTCCAGCTAGGGGAGAAATGTGATGGTGAGAGAACTTCATCTTGGAGCATACAGGTCCCGGCATCTTGTCTATGGCAAATGCTGGACCCAACGTAGACGGTTCCCAGTTTTTCATCTGCTACTAAGACTGAACGGTGGGATGGCAGGCGTGTGGTTTCTGGCAAGGCAAAGAGGGCAGGAATGTTGTGCGAGCCACGGAGGGCTTTGGGTCCAAGAGTGGCAAGACCAGCAAGGAGATCACCCTTGCTGACTGTGGACCACTCTAAGAAATTTGACTTGTTTTATCTGAAACTGCCAGATCATTCCTTCTGTAGCTCAGGAGAGCACCCCCTCCATCCCATGTGCTCGCAGTATCCCTGTACTCTTTGTGCTCTCGCTACAATTCTTTGGGTTCCATATTTTCCTTATTCCCTTCCACGTCTAGTTGGATTGCAGAGAAATAAAAGCGAAATAGCAATTTTTTTAAAAAAGAGAAAGAAAATCCTTCCTGTCAGCTTTCTCAGAAACATCCAGACCCAGCTTAAAGGAGAAGGCCCCAGGATAAGGGGACGGGAGTTTCCCACGGGACACCACAGTGACACAGTAGCCCAGTGGGCCCCAGTTCACACAGGGTGGTCTCCCAGGTAGAGAATGGGAAAGATACAAAGGCCAGGCGTGGTGACTCACTCCTGTAATCCTAACACTTTGGGGGACCAAGGTGGGAGGTTTGCTTGAGGCCAGGAGGAGACCAGCCTGGGCAACATAGCAAGATCCTGTCTCTAAAAAAAAAAAAGTAAAAACTAAAAAGAAGAAAGAAACAAAGAAAATGGGAGAGTGGGGCTTTGCCACACTCCTGCCTTGGGTGCAGACCAGGCCCTCGAGGCAGGCTGGGGGCCATCAGAGGCTCAGCGCTTCTTCCCTTCAACCCAACTTGACCGTGCTTGGGAAACGTCCCCTCGTGCCTTCTTGGGGAGAGAAGGGAGACGCCGGGGCTGCCCTGGCAGAACAGGAAGCAGAGAAAGGAAGAGGAGTCTGCCTGGCTGTCCTTGACCCATCCCCGCCTTTCCCGCTGCTCTGGTCGCTTTGTCCATGTGAGTTGGGTTGGTGGGTGATAATGCCTCTTCTGAAAATGCCAGAATGTGAGAAGAGGGACGCAGAAGCTCAGCCCTAGGAAACACTTCTGCCTGAGGAAGGCAGGCACTGAAGACGTTCCTCACGGCATTATGCGTACCAGCGGAGCCGAGACCAACTCAGACGCCCGCACAGGGCTGCTGAGTCAGGTTGGAACGTGGCTTCTCTTCTCCATGGGGCGTGCAAAGACTAGAGGGGACTATGGAAATACGCTAAGGACCCTGTTAAAAAAAAATGGAGCCGGGCTCGGTGGCTCAGCCTGTCATCCCGTGCCTTGGGAGGCTGAGGTGAGTGGATTGCCTGAGCCTGCGGGTTCCAGACCCGCCTGGGCAACTTGGTGAGACCTCATCTCCACAATAAATCAAAAATTAGTCGGGCATGGTAGTGTGTGCCTGTAGTTCCAGCTACTTGGAAGGCTGAGGCGGAAGGATCGCCGGAGCCCAGCGGGTTGAGGCTGTGGTGGCCGGGAGCGGCCACTGCACTCCAGTCTGGGCGACAGAGTGAGACTCCAACTCAAAAAAACAAACAAACAAACAAAAAAACTGGATAAGAATGGATGTGGTGGCTCATCCCTGTAATGCCAGAATTTTGGGAGGCTGAGGAGGGAGATTACTTTAGGCCAGGAGTTGGAGACCAGCCTGGACAACACAGTAAGGTCCCCATTTTTATAATTAAAAAATATATATTAAAAGAAAAGAAATGGATAAAATCAAGGCCCTGGGAGAGGGATCAACTGGAAGAAAAGATTAGACTTTGGACCTGAGAGGGTGGATATGATTGGGGGTTGGTTAACTGGAGTCCCTGGAGGCGTGGACCGAGGAGGATGAGTGTGAGAAGTGAACTCTCCTGTCCGAAATCAAAGGATGGACACAGACATGGAGTGCAGCAGAAGTGAGACTTTAAAGACGATTTTGCAAGATCGGGTGTCCGGTGGACAGGCCCACCCAAGGAGGCTACAACGAGCTTTTTATTTCCTGCTGGGCGCCGGCGATCCTTCCATCACAGCCTTCCAAGTAGCTGGAACTAACAGGTGCTTGCTACCATGCCCAGCTAATTTTTTGACGTATTGTAGAGACAAGCTCTTGCCGAGTTGCCCAGGCTGGTCTCGAACCCCGGGCTCAGGCAATCCACTCGGCTTGGCCTCCCAAACTGCTGAGCCACTGAGCCCAGCCCAGCTTTCTTCTTTCTTTCTTTTTTTTTTTTTTTTGA
>NW_007074633.1:40122-73965 GCF_000164805.1 Carlito syrichta | reverse complement strand
GATCCTTCCGCCTCAGCCTTCCAAGTAGCCAGAATTATAGGCATGCGCTACCACGCCCGGGTGATTTTTTGATTTATTGTAGAGATGAGGTCTCGCCAAGTTTCCCAGAGGGGTCTTGAACCCGCAGGCTCAGGCAATCCACTCACCTCAGCCTCCCAAAGGAGCGGGATTACAGACTGAGCCACCGAGCCCAGCTCCAGCTGGTATTTTATTTTATTTTATTTATTTATTTATTTTTTGAGTTGGCGTCTCACTCTGTCGCCCAGACTGGAGCGCAGTGGCCGCTCCCGGCCACCGCAGCCTCGACCTGCCGGGCTCCAGCGATCCTTCCGCCTCAGTCTTCCGAGTAGCTGGAACTACAGGCATGCGCTACCACGCCCGGCTAGCTGGTGAGCAGTTGGGGGTTTTGAGCTCAGATAATCCCTGGTTCGAATCCTGGCTCTGGCACTTATTCATATGGGAACATGAAACAGAGCCTCGGTTTGCTCGTCTGTCAAATGGGGACAATAGCAGACCTCACAAGGGTGATGGGGATTATGAGACCACAGATGTGGAGCACGAGGTGTCGCGTTCCATGACCGCTCCACGGGGACCATTTTCTTAGTGCTGCTGTCCTCTGATCACCCTCACACACTCACGCACACGCTCGTCCGGGCACACACTCGCCCTGCACACTCACGCCCATACACTCCCCCGTGTGCACCCCAGCCCATGCACACTCACGCCCACGCACTCACACGCGTGCACATGCACGCCCGGGGACATGCACACCCTCGCACACACGCTCTCTCATACTCACCCTTGGAATGAATTTCTCCCCGCTCTGTGCTTGGCGGGTGCTGGCAAACCCTCATCTGTACTCTGTGGAGTTAGTTGTACGCCTGCCTGTCGTAGGTATAAGACTGCAAGCCCCCCACCCCCGGCCCATTTTTTTCAAACTCTGTCGCCCAGGCTGGTGTGCACACGGCTCACCACAGCCTCGACCTCCTGAGCTCTGGTGATCCTTCTGCCTCAGCCTCCTGCGTAGCTGGGACTACAGGCGTGAGCCACTACGCCTGGATAATTTTTTATTTTCAATTTTATTTTTATAGAGATGAGGTCCTCTCTGTGCTGCCCAGGCTGGTCTCAAACTCCTGGGCTCAAGCAATCCTCCCACCTTGGCCCCCCTAGGTGCTGGGGTCACAGGTGCGAGCCACCATGCCTGACCAGGACGGAGAGCCTTTTATTTTTTATTTTTTTGAGTTGGAGTCTCACTCTGTCACCCGGACTGGAGTGCAGTGGCACACTCTCGGCCACCGCAGACTCTACCCGCTGGACCACGGCGATCCTTCCACCTCAGGCTTCCAAGTAGCTGGAACTACAGGCACGTGCTACCAGACCCGGCTAGTTTTTGATTTACAGTAGAGATGAGGCCTCGCCAAGTTGCCCAGGTGGGTCTCGAACCCCAGGCTCATGCAATCCACTCACCTCGGCCTCCCAAAGTGCTGGGATGACCGGCTGAGCCATCGAGCCTGGTCGAGAGCCTTTTAAAGACAGAAGTTGGGTCTTGTTCATTCATTAATTCATTCACCCAATATTTATTGTGTGTTTTCCGTGTGCTGGGCACAGTGCTGCTGGGTTCTGAGGATACTCTGGAGAACAAAACATACACGGGTTTCTGCCTTATGAGAGAGTCAAAAGCAAGGGACTGTTCAAGTCAACAAAATGATGGCAAGTTAGAAAAATGCAACTGGACAGGTGGTTCATGCCTGTAATCCTAGCACAGGCTGGGAGGCTGAGGCGGGGGATCACTTGAGGCCAGGAGTTCAAGACAAGCCTGGGTAATAGAGCAAGGCTTCGTCCCTACAAAAAAAAAAGAGAGAGAGAGAGAAAAGAAAATGTCTTCTGCTAACTGTGGAAAGTGCATTTGACAGAGGCAAGAATAAGAGCCAGAGAACCAGACTGGAGCTGCTCCCAGCTCACGGCAGTTGGGGAATGGACGGTGGCCGGGCCCTGGGCTGGCGAGGGGCTGATGGCCGCTGGAAACACGTCTGCGGGAGAATGGCTGAGGCGAGATGCGGAAGAGGAGGGACTGCGGCCCGTGCCTGGCTTTTCGTGTAAGCAACCGGGTACCCGGTGCAGAGACAGGGCCACCACAAAAAGGTTGATGACCCCAAAATAAAATACAATAAGAATTCTGAAACATAGTTTGGGGCTCATAAGTTTGTGATGTCTCTTTCTTTCTTCCTTCCTTCCTTCTTTCTTTCTTTCTCTCTTTCTTTCGGGGTCTCGCTCTGTTGCCCAGACTAGAGGGCAGTGGCATGACCACGGTTCGCCGCAGCCTCGACCTCCTGGGCTCAGACGATCCCTCCACCTCAGCCTCCCAGGTAGCTGGGACTACAGGCATGTGTCACCACACCCGGCTGATTATTATTATTATTATTGTTTTTGGTCGGGATGTGGTCTCACTATGTTGCTGGTCTCAAACTCTCGGCCTCAAGCAATTCTCTCGCCTCGGCCTTCCAAAGTGTTGAGATGGCCGGCGCGAGCCACCTCCAGACCACATTTGTGATGTCTTTGAGTTCAACTAGAGGAGTCAAACACCAGTCTGCAGCTCCGAGAAGAGATCTGAGCTGGCGGCTGCTAGCTTCTGCTGAGAACACTGGAGGGGGTGCAGGACGCTGTCGAGGCCGCTGTGTGAAGCGGAGCCGGAGGAGGAGGGAGAAAGGGCCCGGGTTCAGCCAAGAACACCGGGCTCTCGCCTGGCCTGCAGTTCCGGCTGGGGGCGAGACCTTGCTGGAGAAGTCCCCTGCATTGAAGCCGACACGCACGCTCTGATCTCTTCCATGGATGTGGGCTGATAGTACATCTCTAGACAACCACCTTGATCCCTTTGCACCCATGCACCTGTGCCAGGCAAAAAGTCAGGGTCAGCTGATAAGCAGACATGGGAGGTCCGGACCCCATGGCGGTTGGCCCGTTACCAGCCCCCACCCCCATCACTGCAGAGGAAATTTTTTTTTTTGAGTTGGAGTCCCACTCTGTCACCCAGACTGGAGTGCCGTGGCCGCTCCCGGCCACCGCAGCTTTGACCTGCTGGGCTCCGGCGATCCTTCCGCCTCAGCCTTGCAAGTAGCTGGAACTACAGGCACGCACTCCCACGCCGGCCTAATTTTTGATTTATTGCAGAGATAAGGTCTTGCCAAGTTGCCCGGGCGGGTCTCGAACCCGTGGACTCAGGCAATCCACTTGCCTTGGCCTCCCAAAGCGCTGGGATGTATAGGCTGAGCCACTGAGCCCGGATTGTAGTGTTTTTTAATTTAAAAAAAAAATTTTTTTTTTGAGTTGGAGTCTCGATCTGTCACCCAGGCTGGAGTGCAGTGGCATACTCACAGCCACCACAGCCTGGGCCTGCCAGGTTCAGGTGATCCTTCTGCCTCAGGCTTCAAGAAGCTGGAACGAACCACAGGTGTGTGCCATTATGCCCGCCTCATTTTTTGATTTATTGTAGAGATGAAGTCTCGCCGTGTTGCTCAGGCTGGTCTTGAACCCCTGAGCTTGGCAATTCTCTTGCCTCTGCCTCTCAAAGTGCTGGGATTACGGGCATGAGCCACCACGCCCACCGGCTCCCAATTGTTGCTAAGCTATAATTTTTATTCTTAGGGGTGCTGATGGATGGATTTGGGGGTGATCTTTTCCTGGAAATGGGTGGTCTTAGGGCTGGGTTACTGTTACTCCTTCCTCACTCTGGGCGGGGAGTTTTAGGCCTTGTAGGGCCATAGGGCAGTGTCATGGCCTCAGGTGTGTGATGGCAGTGGGAGGCTCCCCTAGGGTAATTTTATGCTAATAGGATTATAATGAAGGTAAAAGTTGGTCATGGTTATCTTTGCTCAACCTGGGCTATCAGTGAGCATGCTTCAGGTGATCTCTAGCTAGTTCCTGCCTTGGCGGTCAGCTCCCTACCACAAGCATCCTGGATAGACAGACTACAGTGCTGCAGGCATATCTGATAAGAGTGCAGCAGTGGCCAGGCTCAGTGGCTGTCTGTCATCCTAGCACTTTGGGAGACCGAGGAGAGTGGATTACCCGAGCCCGCGGGTTCAAGACCAGTCCAGGCAACTTGGCGAGACCTCATCTGTGCAATAAATCAAAAATTAGCCGGGCATGGTAGCATGCGCCTGTAGTTCTGGCTACTTGGAAGGGTAAAATGGAAGGATCACTGGAGCCCAGCAGGTCCATGCTGAGGTGGCCGTGAGTGTGCCACTGTACTCCAGCCTGGGCAACAGAGTGAGACTCCAACTCAAAAAAAAAAAGAGTCCAGCAGTTAGGCAGGTGTGAAGATTCCCATAAATCGGCCGTCTTGTTTGCATGCCTGATTTTGCACCAGCAGCTGCAGACATCAATAGGCTTGGAACTTTCCTACAGCATTAAGGTTTTCCTAGTCTAACCTACCTACTCTATCAGGTGGGACTTTAGTCCAATCTGACGGGTGTCCTCTTAAGAAGAGATCTGGAAACAGACGCACAGAGGGACGGTCATGTGAAGACACAGAAGGCAAATGACTACCAGCTGAAGAGAGAGTCCTCTGCAGAAATCGACCCTGCCAACACCTTGACCTTGGGCTTTCCAGCCCCCTGAACTGTGAGGACATACAGTACAAGTCTGTGTCTAGGCCACCGGTTCTGCGGTACTCTGATATGGCAGCCTGAGCAGACCAAGTTGCAAACTTGCGAGGCTAAGATCAGGCCTTTGGGAGAGAGAGGAAGCCCAGGGCCGACCCTGCATGGCCCAGGGCTGCCGTGGCACTGCCTGAGGAAGAGGGTGCCCCAGAACCGCAGACTCCCTGCGGGCAGAGGCAGGGCTTGGAGTACAAGAGCCCCGGGGCAGAGACACAGAGAAAGTTGGTCCTGTTCCCTCTCCACACTTGCCATCCCGAAGTCCTGGAAGGGGCCCAGGAGCAGTGGCCAACACACAAACGGGTCAGTGTCAAGTCCTGGGAACAGAGAGGCACAGGGCAAGGAGGGAGGAGTGCAGAGGGGTAACCTGGCACCACCCCAAGTCAAGAACTGACTTCTTTTGTCCTAAACGAAAGAAGCGGAGGCAAAATCCACATAAGTAGGGAGTTTATCTGGGCCACGATTGAGGACCGCAGCCCAGAGGAACAGATTCAAGTTGCCCTGAATATCCACTCCAGGGAGCAGCAGTTACAAGTGGATTTTTAAAGGCAAAAAATGGGGACAGGGACTGGGCTGATACAAAGCTGTCTGTCAGGAATTCTCCCTGGTTTACAGACACAGCATGGATCTGTGACTGGCTGTACGTGGTTAACCTATGGGTGTGGGTTACAGAGTCCGGTATAGCATCGTCAGGTTAACTTGGGGGCACTTGCGGCATAGCAAGAGTTTCGAGAGCGGAGTACAAGTTCAAAGCCGGGAGTGGAGTGGCTGCTGTCTCATTTTAATGCCTTTCTGGGCCTGATGATTAAAAGAACTTGCATTCATCAGACAAAAGTTCTTTTTCTTTTCTAACTTTCCACTTTCCCCTCAAAACCTGTCCCCACAATTTCAGGCAAAGTACGAGGGGGGGAAGGTTATGAGGGGGACGTAGAAAGTTAGAAAAGAAACCCTGGCATTTATTTATAAATATTTATTATAAGATTGTGGATTTCTTCTTTTTTTCTTTCTTCTTTTTTTTTTTTCCTGAGTCGGAGTCTCACTCCATCGCCCAAGCTAGAGGACGGTGGCACGCTCACGGACACCCCAGCGTCGACCTGCTGGGCTCCAGCGATCCTTCCACCTCAGCCTTCCAAGCAGCTGGAACTACAGGCGCGCGCTACCATGCCCGGCTAATTCTTGACTTGCCTCAGCCTCCCAAAGTGCTGGGATTACAGGCTGAGCCACCAAGCCCGGCCTATGTATTTATTCTTGCATGTTTAAACTTCAGTCACCTTCAAAGTACTCTCCATCTGATGCAATATTGGGATGCTTTTTCCACTGCCCACAACACTTTTTGAACTTGTCCATTTTGATGCTTTTTAGTGTTTCCGCCGTTTTTTGTTTCACCTCTTCCACATCGGCAAAAAACGTTTCTCTTTGAGGACTTTTTTCATTTGGGAAACAAACAAAAAAGTCGCTCGGGGCAGGAGATGGTGAACTGCTGAACATTCAACGCGGTGTGGGCAGATGCACTCATAAATCACCCACGATGAAAGGGGCAAACGTGTTGGAAAGCTCTCCAAAAAAATTCACCAAAGCCAAACGAAGCCTCTCACAACACTAGCTGGTACACTGGTGCCAATGGGTTCCTAGAACACTTACCTGGTGGAGAAGCTACTACTACAAAGCCAGTCTGCCAAAAGATAATTCTGGGGGCCCTGGGACCCTGGTGGGCGCTCCGCCCTCCTCGACCGAAATCTCCCAGGCCTGGATCCACGCAGGAGGTTTTCTTCTTTCACCTGGCCCTGGGAGAGAACCTTCCACTCCCACCCTAAGCCAGCCACATCAATTTTACAAACTGCCTTTACTGACAAATAGAATAAAATTACATGAGAATATAAGACTCAGCAAAAACGGTGTGTATTATTAGTTCATTCCATCTGTGTCCAGTGGCTGAGGTCGAGGGTTTATTGTTTATTTCTTCTTGTCTGAAGGTCTCAGCTTGTTCGATAATTGCTGAGTCTTAACTTCTACAAAGCTTCCTTGGCAAGGGAAATGAACGTTCCCGTTTCAACCGTCACCGAAGAGCTTTAAGATCTTTCCCCTCCCCCTCCCCCAACCCCCCTGCAAGACTTGTTCATCAATGGCGTGCACTCCTTGGCACACCATTTGGGCCTGGGAAATAAATGCACATCTCTGAAATGCTCATCTGCTGTGGATCTTGTGAAGGGTGTTTAATGATGTCCCTTTCTTGTCCCACATAGCCAGTATATTCTCTTTAAAATGTGACTAGGGCAGAAAGCTCATTTCAGCACTGGTAAGACAGAGTGAAATGAGACTGTTTGAAATATTCCATGGCGTTCAGACTTCTTTGTCTGAACCCAGGATAATGGAAACACTGAGCAAACATTCATCCTATAAGGTATTTAAATGGAAACGAATGCCCCTGCTGGAGGCTTTCTCAGGAATTCTCTCCCTTCCAGTTGCACAAGTAAAAAACTGTGTCTTTGAATTTCTGACATAAGCTGAAATAGTCACACTGGAAGTCCTCAGAAGCAAGGACTCTTTGACCTTCTCTTGGCCCCTCCTGTCTCTTGTCCTCTTTCTTCCCTGAAGGGAGTCACAGACACCAGAATTCCTCTTCCTGCAAAGCAGTCGTCGAACCTAGACTCTCCATCCCCAAAGCAAGCCACGAAACTTAGGGGGGGGTCCCTCTCTCCCTTCTCCCTTCTTCCTTGAAGACCCTCATTCCGCAGGAGTCTTACTCCATACCTGGGAGGAAGGAATGGCACCCCGAGAGGCCAAACAGACTCTGGACAGACAGGACTCGCTGGGTTTTCCTCCTCGCTCTGCTGCCATTCCACCACACCCTTCTGTCCAATCACAGGGCTGTCCGTCCTTCATCGAACAGGAATAGACAGTTTTCCCTGGGTCTTTGGGTCTTCATTTCTGAAGCTTCCTGTGTCACGTAACTTCGACTAAGAAAGTTTTCATGCTTTTCTCTTGTTAAGGGACTGTCAGCCTTGCCGCTTATGAAGGGTGAGGGAAGGTCTCACACCTTTCCACTCCTACACAACCTAGCCCATGAGTGGAAGAGGACATTTGCAAATTGTACATCTCATAAGGAAGAAATATCCAGAATATACAAAGCACTGCAACTCAACAATAACCAAAAGCAAGCGACACCATCAAAAAAATGGGCAAAGGATTTGAAGAGACATTTCTCCAAAGAAGATATACAAATGGCCAACAAGCACATGAAAAGATGCTCAACATCGCTAATTGCGAGGGAAATGCAAATCAAGGCCACAAGGAACGACCACGTCATACCTATTAGGATGGCTATTATATTTTTAAAAATGAGAAAATAACCAATGTTGATAGATGATGTGGAGAAACCGGAACCCTTGTACATTGCTGATGGGACCGTGAAATGGTACAGCTACGGAAAACAGCACGGCGGTTCCTCAAAAACTTAAAGATAGAATTATCACTTGATCCAGCAATTCCATGTCTGAGTACACACACAAGCGAACTGAAAACAGGGCCTTGTGGAGATACGGGTACACCCATGTTCATAGCATTATACACAACAGCCAAAATATGGAAGTAACCCAAGAGTCCGCTGGTGAAGGAGTGGATACACAACGTGTGGTATTTATACACAATGCAATAACATTCAGACTTGAAAAGGAGGAAAATTCAGACCCATACTACAATATAGATAAACCTCGAGAGGACAGAGAAAATAAGCCCCACACAAAGAGACAAACACTGTATGATCACAGAGGCAGAAAGGGGAATGGGGTGTGTTTCATGAGGACGGAGTTTCAGTTTGGGATGATGAAAAGGTTCTTGACTTTCGATGGATGGTGGCGATTGTTATACAACAATGTAAGTGTACTTAATGCCACTGAATTGTGCACTTAAAAATAGTTAAAATGGTAAACTGTATATTATGTTAATTTTACAACAGCAACAACAGAGCGAGCTTACAGGAATAGAAACGTTGGTATTCTTTCCAAGCAGGTACCAGCAGGGCACAGTGGTTCGTGTCTGTAATCCCAGCATTTTGGGAGGCTGAAGTGGGAGAATCTCTTGAGTCCAGGAGTTCGAAACCAGCCTGGGCAACATAGGGAGATCTCATCTCTACAAAAAAAAAAAAAAATCAGCTAGGTGTGGTGGTGTGAGCCTATAGTCCCAGCTATTTGGGAGGCTGACGAGGGTGGATCTTTTCAGCCCAGGAGTTGGGGGCTGTGATGAGCCATGATCGTGCCACTGACTCTCTCCAGGTACCAGTCTCAGAACCCTTGTATCTGAGTGTAGCAAAATATATTTAGATTAATTGACAAAAGGATTCTACTTATATCATTTAAATATGAAAACTGCAAACATTTACACTAACCTTAAATGCTTCAGTTATCTTATTGAAGTGACTTTATTTTATTTGGGTGCGATGCGGTAAAACCCACTGGTGTTCTGTTGTGTTGAGGTTTATACAACGATCCTAGCAAAGATTTGTAGATGTCTAGAATTTGGACATCTTCTCCCTCTGAATTTGGTTCTATCAGCAGATATGGCCACAGTCTTTTTTTTTTTTTTTTTTTTTTTAGTTGGAGTCTCATTTTGTCACCCAGGCTGGAGTGCAGTGGCACGATCATGGCTCACTGCAGGCTTGACCTGGGCTGAGACCATCCTTCTGCCTCAGCCTCCCGAGTAGCTGGGACAAGGCTTGTACCACCACTCCTGGCTGGGTTAGTTGAAGGCTGAATCACAGGCAGCCTCTGATCTCAAGGGTCTCAGTCTAACAGGGAAGATGGACAATTAACACCTGGGTGCAGCAGCTAACACTTGGGAGAAATTCTAACAATTGCTAAGGTAATAAAGCATGTTATCTTTTGTGGCCAGATGGACTTCTTTGAACAGGGAGGCATAATATTTTTCACCCAATTCCTATTCTAAAAAAAAGAAAAAGCTTTGAGCTTCTGGCCTAGATATTTTCACCATTGTTTGCTTTTAATAATGTTGGAATGACCAATATGGAAACCGGCTGAGAGTCACTTCAAGGCATAAACCCAAGGGTTCGTTGTATTCAGAGAGACAGACATAGCTTTTGTCTTATCTAGTCTAATTGCCTCACTGTTTAGAAGACGTTTCTCCTGGAAACCGTGGATGCTGTTAGTTGACAGCCACTCTGTGGTCCTCCTTTGTCAGGATAACAAGGTGGCCTCAGCCTCCTCAAGGCAGCACAACCCACTGGCTGGTGGGTGGGAGCCGGAACATGGGGACAGCCGTGTCTCTTTGTAAAAAGCGATTTCTTTTCGCCGAGGTGAATACGCTTGTAATTATTCCCTTTGTAGTCATGAAATGAAAATGACATATATTTTTTTTTTTACTATTCAGACATAAAAAAGAATGAAATCCTGTCATTCGAGGCAACGTGGGTGGAACTAGAGGACACGATGTTAAGTGAAATAAGCCAGGAACGGAGAGGTAAAGACTGCATGTTCTCACTCACAGTGGAAGCTAAAAAAGTTGATCTCATAGAAGTAGAAAGCAGAACAGAGGATTCTAGAGGCTGGGAAGGACAGGGAGGGGAGAGGGAGGGGGAGAGATTTGTTAAAGGCACAAAATTCCAGCCAGATGGGAGGAATGGTTCTCGTGTTCTATAGCGCTGTAGAATGACTATCGTTAACAATAATATAGCCAGGTGTGGTGGCTCAAGCCTGTCATGCCAGCACTTTGGGAGGCCGAGGTGAGAGGACTGCCTGAGTCCAGGGGTTCGAGACCAGCCCGGGCAACTTGGTGAGACCTTGTCTCTACAGTAAATCAAGAAATTAGCCAGGTGTGGTGGCATACCCCTATTGTTCCAGCTACTTGGAAGGCTGAGCTGGAAGGATCTTCTGAGCCCAGCAGGTTGAGACTGTGGTGGCCATGAGCGTGCCACTGCAACCGCAGTCTGGGCGACAGAATGAGACTCTGATTCAAAAAGAAAAAAAAAAAATAACATAGTGAATATTTTCAAATAGTTACAAGGATATTGAATGTTCCCAACATGAAATGATAAATGTTTGAGATGGATATGCTAATTATCCTGATTGGATCACTATACATTATATGTATCAAATCATCACTATCTACCCCATAAGTATGTACAATTATTCTGTGCCAATTAAAAAATTAAATTAAAAAGTTATTTTATAATGAAATGAGTTTGAACACACTCCAAGCATGGTGTACTTAAAACAGGATCTGAAAATTCTCCCTGCCTGTTCCAGTTAACACCATGGTTGCAGCCGCTGACATGTGGCCCGAAGTTCCCCATAGCAAAACAGGAAATACAGCTCTGGACACTCCAGTCTTTTGTTTTTTTAATTTACTTTGACATAAAAACTTTTTTTTAGAGAGAGGGACTCGCTCTGTCACCCAAGTTGGAGTACAGTGGTGCAATCATAGCTTACTGCAGTCTCTAACTCATGGACTCAAGCCATCTTCTTGCCTCAGCCTCTAGTATCTGGGACTATGGACATGTACCCTCACATTCAGCTAATTTTTTAATATGTTTTGTAAAGATGGGGTCTCACTATGTTGCCCAGGCTGGTCTGGAACTCCTGGCCTCAAGCGATCCTCCTGCCTCAGCCTCCCAAAGTGCTGGAATTACAGGCGTGAGCCACTGCTCCCAGCCTACAGTATTTTCTTGAATGACCTAAAGACCTTGTCTGGTTTATCATTCCTTACAGCTGTCAATCTTGTATAACTGGTTATATTTTTGTTGCAGTGCTGTGGACTTGAGATATTCAACCCTTCTTTGCCAAAAGAGTAGAATTTCAGAGGTCTTTTTGTTGGTTTATGGAAATTACTAGATAGAGTAATCTGAAGTGAGACCTTCAGAGAGACAGGTTGCCTGTCTGTCCTCCTAGTGAAGTGTTCTCAGATGTTTCTTCTTCCTCTGCCCGTAACTTCTCTCTTACAAATGAGCTTGGACACACTGGTTAGGAAAATGTTATCTGGCTTACAGAGTCATTCCCCTATGTCACATATTTGCCTTTTATTTTATTTTTTTGAGTTGGAGTCTCACTCAGTTGCCCAGGCTGGAGTACAGTGGCATGCTCACAGACACTGCAGCCATGACCCGCTGGGCTCAGGCAATCCTTCCACCAGCCTTCCATGTAGCTGGAATGACAGGCGCGTGCTTACCACACCTAGTTAATATTTTGATTTATTGTAGCGACAAGGTCTCACCAAGCTGCCCAGGCTGGTCTCAAACCCCTGGACTCAGGCAATCCTTTCGCTTTCCAAAGTGCTGGGATTACAGGCTTGAGCCACCGCACCTGGCCCACATATTTGCCTTTTAAATGAGCCCTTTAATTCTCAGAGGGAGGAGGTGGGGGTGTGGCTGAAAATGGAAAGCCCTCCTAGGTTTGTTTTGTCCTAGGATAGGTTGGAAATTTTATAAGGAACACTTGGGCGTTATCTTATAACTGGCACTTCCTCCATGCCAAGCACTGTTCTAGAACTCTGCACATATTTAACATACTCACTACTGGTAACCACCTACGAGTTACGTCTTATTAATGTCCCCTTTTTATAGATGAGGGAACTAGGGCAAAGAAACCCTTTCTGGAGGTCACAAGGTGAGAAAACGCACCAGATGTCCAATGTGGATGGTCTGGCTCCAGATGTAGGAAGGAGAAAACTTTTGGTAGGAGCTAGCCTTGAGGGCCGAAGAGCATGCTTGTGTCTGAATCCAGGCTCTGCCGCCAACTAGCCGAGCGGCCCTGGACAAGTTATCTGAACCTGAGTTTCCCCAGCTGTTAAAGTGGCAAGGACCCTCTGGGAGGTTCAGAGATGGCACGTGTTAAGACTCCAGGCACACGGGTACGGAGGAAACAAGAGTGCTCACATTTCTGTCTGCCTCGGGCTTTCTTCCCACCCACGGACACGCATGCCCTTGTGGCTGGGCCAATGCATGCTAACAGTCCTTGGGGACTCAGCCTGGAGAGACGTGTCCTCTACAAGCTTCCCCTGCAGCAAGTGTGGCAAGGCTGTTGTGTGTCTGTGAGTCCATGAACCAAGGGAGGGGGAGAAAGGGTTGGAGACCCAGACTGGGGCCTGGTGGGGGAGGGGACCCAGCCTGGGGCCAGTGGGGAAGGGGACCCAGCCTGGGGGGCCGGTGGGGCCTGGGTGGGGAGGCGACAGGTGGATGCATTCCAGGGAAGGTCAAGGAGGATCCACGTGATGCCCGCGTTATGCACTGTTATGGACTGGAGGACCTGATGCTGGAGCGCCGTTAGGACCCAGGGGTGACGGGCCAGGCTGGAGGCGAGCAGGGGTGATTTCCTGGCCCAGATCCCATGGAGCTCAGAGGCCAAAGTGGGTTCGGGGGCGGAGGGGAAGTGCACATTCGAGGGCCACACACCCTTCTAACAACGAAACCACCTTCCCAAGAAGCGAATGCGGTTGCTGTCGTCGTGGCTTTATTGAGTCAAGCATCCTAAGCTCTCCCGAGATACTTCCACGTGAACCACTGATTTTGCTGCAAAACTACAAATTGGTCAGTCGAAGAGAAGCCACCCCCTGGCCACCCCATTGTCCCTCTGCAGGACGTCACATCCTTTGAGATAAAGGGACAGAGCATTTATACCTGGAGAGTTAATCCCACCTGATATCTCCTGGGTCTAAAATTACATCAAATTTGATTCGCTTCATTTAAAGAAAATCATACTTTTTTTTTTTTTGCACACCCCTTCAGAACAACGCCGCTGTCACGAGAGACGGGTGTAAGGCCACCTCTGGACACCAAGAGTGGCACCCAGCAGGTGGGGAGGTGGGTGTGCCAGCTGGTGTGGACACACACGAAATGTGCTAAATCTTGGAGACCACAGGGGGATTCCGGGCATCGGTTTCCAGCCACTCGATGAGGATCTGATTCAACTCGGCCGGCCTGGGAGAGAAATAATAAAAGGCCACTCTCACTGGCATGGGCCCACCCACCCCACCAAAGGGGACTGCAGTGGGTAGCCAGGCCAGGCCCCGACATCGGCACGATTAAACCAGGAGGCTTTCGTGGAAGGTGGGCAGAGAGCCCTGCCCTCCCCCCCGGGGACGCCCCAACCTCCTTACTTCTCCATCTGCGTCCAGTGTCCACAGTCCTTAATGTGGCCCCTTTTCAGGTGGGGGATCTGAAAGAAACGCCCCCGGACGGGTAAATGGGAGAATGCCACAGGTCTGCGTCGGGCTAGCGCAAGGGGCGTGGAGGCCCCTGTGAGGGGACGCCTTCCTCTCTGCTCTCCCCTAGAACACGGCCTTATTTAGGAGGGGACTGATGAGGGAACAAGAGACCACATCCGATCTTTCAGTTACGGTTTCTGGCTGTAACAGGCGACAGTGACGTTACTGACGGAGTCCTTGCCGGGAAAGTGCTTCAACCCCCTGTCCCATCCGACATGCCAGGCGTGCCCTCCACTGCTGTCTCCCCTCTGGACACCTGAGCCCTCTCCTGGCATACCCCAGTGACCCCACGCAGGGCCACCTCCTCACCCACTCCTCCATGTGCTTGGACATCTGAGGAACCAGCACAAAGTCCTTCTCCGCCGTCACCATCAGGGCTGGGATCAGGATCTGGAAAGGGAGGACAGGAAACGGGAGTGGGTGGTTCTCCTCCCCCAGGAAGCCCTCCCTCCATAATAACGCCTGAGAAGCCCCTCCCACCCCCCACCCTGCTGTGGTCCTCACGTTGGGTCTGCCGAATCTGCCATACGGGACTCATGGCTATTACTAGAGATAGCGCTATGTATTTATTGATTTATTTAGAGAGAGAGTCTCGCTCACTGGAGATTTATTTATTTATTTAGAGACAGAGTCTCACTCTGTCGCCCAGGCTGGAATGCAGTGGCACGATGACAGCCCACTGCAGCCTCGACCTCCTGGGCTCAGGTGATCCTCCTGTCTCAGCCTTCCAAGTAGCTGGGACTACAGGAGCGTGCCACCACGCCTGGCTAAGTTTTCGATTCTGTTTGCAGAGGGCTTGCTATATGGCCCAGGCTGGTCTCGAACTCCTGAGCTCAAGCAATCCTCCTGCCCCGGCCTCCCAGAGTGCAGGGGTTACGGGTATGACGGATAACTCTTGGAACCAAACTGATGGCACCGGAAGGGAGGAAAGACACTCTGAATGAAAACAAAGATTCCTCTTTTCCAAATTAAACAAACACTGGAAAGGGGCGGCCAAGATGCCCAAGAGAACGGGGCAGCCATAAGAGTGACCGCAACACGAACGGCAGCAAAATGACTTTCCTTTTAGCTGCTGGCAGACGAGGTGGACACAACGGGGCAGCGGGGAGTCAAAAGAGGCCTCCGTCTAGCCTCTGTGCTCATCTGCCATTGTCACGAGCTCCCAGAGTCCCGCCTCCTCCCCAGCTAAGGACCTGCTCAGCTGGTCACTTGGATGCAGAATGGCTCTTCTGCGCACAGCCTCTTCCGCAGACAGGAAGCAGGGCAAGGTCAAAAGTCATTCTGAGGCTGAAACTAGTCCTGAGGCTGCCGTGAGGCTCTGGAAACTCTAGAACGTTCCGTGAGCTGGTGGTGGGAGGCGTGAAAGGAGGAGGGAGAGGAGGAGGAAGACCGGGCAGGAGGGGGTTCCCTAATCTCAGCACCAGCGGGGTTCACCTTCCCAACCACCTTTGTCATTATTTCCCTCTGCCTAGAGAGAGTTTGCCCATCCGACTGCAGTTTGGTAGTTTTCTTTGGTCACGGATCGTGACCAAAAACATTGCTCGAGCTACTGTGTGCCAGGTATGGTTCTTGACATTTCACGTGTATTAACCCGTTCCACTCTTCCACATCTCTGTGAGGGAGGTGCTACTGTTGTCATTTTCACATCGCAGAAGCAGCAGCAGAGGGTCAGGGTCAAGTGCCTTTTGCGATACACTCTGTTGCCTTAAGATCTAACTTTGGGAGACCAGGACCGGACCAGCTTATTTGCCATAGGATCTCCAAGGCCCAGCATGCTGCTTGGCACATAACAGGTGTGTTCATGCACACTGAGTGAACCAGGGAGGTGCCCAGGGCTACCGAGCGAGCTGGTGAAGGCCTGGCTACCTGTGCTATCTCACGGGGGAGAAATGTGCTCTCTCTTGGGACATTTGGAATGTAAACTGGGGGACTCCGTTGCCCAGAGACTGAAAACCCATCTTGTGCTTGGCGGCGAAGAAACCGAGACTCAGAGATTGGCTTGTGCAAGGTGACGCAACCAGAGGACAAAGCCGTGTCCCTCTGAGAGCACCCAACACCCTCTGTGGTTGGGATGCCGCAGCTTCCCGGACACACCCTGCACCATCCCCAACGCCACCTTCTACCCTTGTGAGGGGAGCAATAGCCAGAAAGGCCCTAAGGGAAATCCTTGAGTGAAGTCTCCTACTCCCTAACCCAAGGGAAAGAGGAAGCCGGCAGACCTGCCCACTCGGCTCTGACCCAGAGTCACATTAGGGCCCGTGGAAAGCCCAGAGGGTGGCTCCAGGGCGGGGAGAGGACCCTGAACTTGGCACTCACCTTCCGGCCCAAGCCTTTGCATCCCCACTGCCAGTTTCTCTCCATGTTTCGATACCAGTTTAGGGGACCCCTGGGGGAGCAGATCAGAAAGTAAAAATAGGGAGGCTCTGAGTAGGGGGCTTTGCTGCAGATCGCAACGGGAGCCCGCTCCGCATGGCCAGTCGCCCCAGGAAGAGCAATGCGGAGCCCAGGGCGCACGTTTGCAGAACTTGACTCAGCAAGGCCTCGGGCAGGGGCACGGGACTCCACGGAGGGGGCTGACGGGCCTCGGAGTGGGCTCTAGGGACACACAGAGGGCAGCCATGCAGGACCCTCTGAGGGTGGGGAGCTTGGTTTAGCCCCGCCCCATCCAGAGGCCACTTCCCTCCCCTTGGCCAGGCCCCGCCCCCCCACGGGACACCAGGAGGCAGCGCAAAGGCGCCTCCTAATAGGACCCTGGAAAGTGGTGCAAAAGCACCAAAATGTATGCGAGTTTCGAGTTGATGTGGAATTTTGTGATTTTCTGAAGAAAGATCCTAGAGCTGTCATCTGATTCTCAGGGGAGTTATGACTGATAAAACACTTAAAAATCTCTGCCCTGTGGTGGGGCCCGCAAGCATAAGGGAGAGCAGGCTGAGCCCCGTGAGGTAGTGAGCCTCCCAACACTGGAGGCCAAGCAGAGGCTGGCCTGGCACTCAGGAGAACTGGGGCTTGCCCTCCCCCTGGGAGCCGGAGTCCCACTCTGCTGACCAGCTCTCACGTGTGTCCAGGGCCCAGCTCTCTCCCTACCTGAAACTAGACTTCTTGAACTGTTGCACGTAGAACTGGATTTCCTCCTCGGTGACTATCTTGCTGAGGCCGGGATCTTCTGGAGTCTTTACAAAGAGTCCTCCTGCAAAAAGCCACAGGCTTACTTTCTCGCCCTCGGGCAGGTGTCTGTTCTAAGGCTCGCACTCCCGAGGTTGGACACTTCACCCTTCTCACATCCCATCTGAACTTAGGCAAAGGGACGCCTGCGCCTTCCATGTTTGTTCCCGCTTCCTTTTCCAGTGAGTCTGTGTCCTCCTGGGCTCCAGGCTGTGGTCTCACCATCATGCCGGGGCTTGATGGTTCCCCAGACACAGGTTTGACCTCATGGGCTGTGTTGCTGCCCCAGGACAGACCACAGCTCACATCCGGATGACACCATTTCAGGTAGTTGTCAGCCATATTCTAGGCCCTCTCCCCTAGACTAAACCTTTTTTCTTTCTTCTTTCCTTCCTTTCTCTCTCTCTCTCTCTTTCTTGAGATAGGGTCTCGCTCTGTCTCTCAGGCTGGAGTGCAGTGACGTGATCATACCCCACTGCAGCCTCAACCTCCTGCGCTCAAGTGATCCTCCTGCCTCAGACTCCCAAGTAGCTGGGACTACAAGCACACACCACCATCATGCCTGGCTACTTTGTAAATTTTTTGTAGAGATGAGGTCGTGCAACATTGCCCAGGCTGATCTTGAACTCCTCACCTCAAGTGATCCTCCTGCCTTAGCCTCCCAAAGTGCTGAGAGTACAGGTGTGAGTCACTGCACCTGGCCAGACTACACCTTTTCTAAACAGCTTAACTATGAGCCCTTTGAGACACCTCCGCTGAGATTCTAGGACTTTTCATAAGTGCTTGCTTCATTCTTCTTCTTAGGCAGAAAGAAAACCCAGCTGGGGCATGTCTCCCATTGCCTCACAGATGCCCCTGCCCCATGTGTCCCCACGTGGGATCCTATCTCGTCTTCAGGGTGGTACCTTCTCTCCTAGGAATGTCTCTTACCCGTTTCACGGACTTTATGCACGGATAAAACTGTCTGTAGGAAGAAAAGAGTTAAAAATAACGTCATGGGTTATTTTTATTATATATTATATATACACACACACACACATGCGCTCACACACCAAATTACAAAACACTCATACATAGGGATGCTACGAGGATAATAAATAATAAGTCTAAACGGGTCATCTGAAAACCTCATCCTCACAAAAGACCTCTGAGTGCCACACAGACAATAACAAACTCACTAACCTCCCAGGGGAGTGAGGAACACCTAGGGAGTCAAGGCAAAGGGGGAACTGACCACCAAAACTTTGGGCAAAGCTGCCTCAGGGCCCTTGAAGACCATGTGAAGATAGTTTTCTCAAGATGGGAACAAGACATGAGACCTTAGGCCTATGGAAGTTAGAAGGGTGATACTTCCTGTCCCTCCATAGCAAATCCAGTAAATCTGGGGTCCTCTGTGTGCTATTCCCTCAGTTAGAGGATAGATTAGAAAATAGAAACCAACCATCATGGCAGAGAGATGCTAAGGGAACCTGTCCGTCTCACCCTGGGACTAGGAGAAACCAAAGATGCACCTGTGGGAATTCATAGTGCTAGGCCTGCCTTCACCAGCGCTTGGAGCTGAGTTTACACTATCTGTAAGATCTAGAAACCCCTGAGGTGTGGAATCAACAACAATAAGGTGAGTTTGGCCGGCAAAGTCACCAGGATGCCTGGCAGAAGAAATCCTAAACCACTTAAGAGGACCAATTCCTCAACCCAAACCAAAGCAGAGGGTACAGATGAAGTGCTGCTGAAGAGGAGCTCACACACCAAAATTACAAAACACACACACACACACACACGGCCCCATAGCAAGATGAACTCACACATCAAAATTACAAAACACACATTCACACACATACACAGAGTCCTATAACAAGATGAGCTCACACATCAAAATGATCACACAGATACACATACACACACCTCACACACACATAGGGTCCTATAGCAAGATGAGTTGACACACCAAAATGACAAAACATATTTTCTCTCTCTCTCTCACACACACACACACATACACACACGGCCCCTTTGCAAGATGAGCTCACACACCAAAATTACAAAACACATCTCTCTCTCTCTCTCTTTCTCTCTCTCTCTCTCACACACACACACACACACACACACACACACACACGGCCCCACTGCAAGATGAGCTCACACACCAAAATTGCAACATACGCACACACACACACACACACACACACACACACACACACACACACACACACACTCACACAAACATGGGGTCCTATAGCAAGATGAGCTCACATACCAAATTACAAAACACTCTCACACACACACGCACACACACACATGCACACACACACACAGAGCCACATAGGAAGACACAGCAAATGTAGCAAACAGTAAAATAAGACTCTCCAGAAACACAAATAATAGAGCTGAGAGAGAAGAAGAGAGAGAATGATAAATGAGTATGTATAAAATGATTAAAGACATAAAAGGAATTGAAAAATAGAAGTAGAACAAAATTGTATCAAAGGAGAGCAGAATGATTTGGAAAAGAACAAAATGCAACTTTCACAAATAAAAAACCTGTTCATTGAAATTAAAAAGAAAACTCGGCTGGACGTGGTGGCTCACACCTGTAATCCCAGCACTTTGGGAGGAGGAGTCAAGAGGATTGCCTGAGCCCATGGGTTCGAGACCAGCCTGGGAACTTGATGAGACCTTGTCTCTACAATAAATAAAAAAATTAGCTGGGTGTGGTGGCATGTGCCTGTAGTTCCAGCTACTTGGAAAGCTGAGGTGGAAGGCTTGCCTGAGCCCAGCAGGTCAAGGCTAGGGTGGCCGTGAGCGTGCCACTGTACTCTAGCCTAGGTGACAGAGTGAGATTCCAGCTCAAAAAAAAAAAAAAAAAAAGAAAAGAAAAAGAAAACTTCAAAAATGGGGTTAAACTGCAGATTAGACACTGCAGTGTTGAAGACAATTAATTGTTGAAAGACAATTAATATATAGGAGAGTAGATTTGAGGCCGATTTTTCACAAGCAATGACAGAAGCTTCTAAAGTAAAAGAACCTAGAATTCTATATTCAGGCGAGGTGCTATGGTGTGTGCCTGCAGTCCCAGCTACTCAGGAGGCTGAGGTGGGAGGATTATTTGAGCGCAGGAGTTTGAGGCTTCAGTGACCTATAAATGCACCACTGTACTTCAGCCTGGTGACAGAATGAGATCCTGTCTCTAAATTTAAAAAAACAAATAAAAAATTCTAGACTGGGCACAATGGCTCAAGTACTTTGGGAGGCCAAGGTAAGAGGACTGCCTGAGCTCAGGGGTTCGAGACCAGCCTGAGCAACTTGGCGAGGCCCCATCTCTACAATAAATCAAAAAATAAGCCAGGCATGGTAGTGCGTGCCTGCAGTTCCAGCTACTTGGAAGGCCGAGGTGGAAGGATTGCATGAGCCCAGTAGGTCAACGCTGTGGTGGCCGTGAGCGTGCCACTGCATTCCAGCCAGGGTGATGGAGTAAGACTTCTTCAAGATTAAAAGCAAAATTAAGATAATGAGTTTACCAACAACTGACTCTGGCTGAGAAAACTACTAAAGGAGGTACTTCAGGAGAAAAGAAACTGAAGTCAATGAGAGCAAGTGAGATGCAAGGAGTGCTCAGCAGAGAAATGGAAAACACGGGAAAAAGTCTAAGCGGGTCCTGACTGCACAGAAACGATGCTGCTGCTGATGACTGCTGACACCTGAGACGGGAGGGCACGGGTTATGGAGTTGAGGCGTCCTAAACTCCTTTGGTTGCTCGAGACAAAGTTGAGAGATATCATTCCCTTTGGACTTGGCTAAGTCCACTGTGCATATTAAGATGGTAATGACGGTCATAGTACAATTTCTGTCGTTATTATAATCATCCTGCGACCTTGTGTGACAATGAGGATGTGACTTTGTTCCACTAAGGAGAGATCAGCAGAGTGGGGACCCCATTCGCCTTGACCACGGAAGTCAAAGAAAAGAAGACCAGACCGTTCCTTCCCAGGTCCTGCCATACCCTGGGTACCCCACTTCCAGCAGTCCCGTCCTGGGCTCCCCCATCACTCACCTCATCGCTTGCTCTGAAGAAGCTTTTGAAAGTTCGCGGCAGGTTCTGCTCCAACTCGGCTTCAGCCACGCCCTAAAACAACCAAGAAGGCAGAAGGAGGGCCCCCTCGGAAACCCTGGAAACTGTTCCTCTCCCCCATCTGACCGAAAGCAAGAAGCCCCAACCACCGCCCCACCCAGCCCAAGTCTCATCAGAACTGCATTCATTTGAATTCTCATCTTGAAACACATTTTTTCTAAAGGTTAAAGTAAAATATAAGATGCTAAGGATGCTCCCTGCCCCAGGGTCCAGAACTTTCCTGATGGAAAGTATCTATGTTTATGGATGCTGTCTTCTTGTATTATTTTTGAAATTCCTACAATGAGAAGCTATTGCTTATAATAATCCCTTGAAAAGAATGGGAGGGGTGGCCGGTGCAGGTACAAGCTGGGGGCTGAAGGGTGGGAGAAGAGGAAAGGGCTCTGAGGGTCCTGAGAAGCCAAGTGCAAGTGCAAGAGCCAGAAACTGTAAGTCAAACCCTGTTCCATTCCCGCATCTAAATCCTGCTGTAGAAACTTCCAGACCAACTCCTTTGATTTGGGCCTAAATGATCACAGACCACAAACTGCCAGTGGGTTGTCTTCCTGCCGACGGTGCGGCAGGCTTCCACTGTTTTCTGGTTTTAAATGTATTTTGAGATGGGGTCTTGCTATGTTGCCCCACTGCCTGTTTCACACACAGTTCTCTGGCTGTTTCCAGCTCTCTGACTTGAACGGGTGTTATCAGCTCTACAGACACCAGGCCTTTTCTCCGACAAACTGGTTCGAGAGATGCCAATGTACCAAATTGGGGTCCTTTTGTGATGGTCCAGAGGGTGTGGGCTGGGTTGGATGAGAACCAAAGTGAAGTGTCCGGTAACGGAAAAGTCCGGGGTGGGGGAGGCTGGGAGGAGATTCCTGCGGGAACTGGAGTCGGATCCTTCGCCTCCCCTTCCCCCTTCCTTCCTCCCCAAACCCCCATCTGGGAGCAGTTCAGCAAAGCAGACGCTAAGAGCAGGGGTGCAGGGACGAGAGACCTATCAGTGGACCCCACGCTACTGGCGGGGGTCTGGTCCTTGGCTTCTGGGATCAAAAAGGACCATTTTAATCCAACCTGTCTTTTCTGGAAGTTGAGAGCCCTTGCACCTGAGAGCTGTTGCAGAAACAGCTTAGGGAAAGACAGCTGCCCCTGAGGCAGGGTTCCACCCGGGGCAATGACTCAGAAATAGCAGCCAATCTTCTGGAACACAGTCCCCAAGGGACCGGCGCTGTGGGAGGGACCTGGATAAGGGTGGCTATGCCAGCCACTTCTCTCTCCCCCTTTTCAACCCACACGCACCCAGGCATCAGTTAACCCAGATTGCAGGATGCTTTCTGAGTAGGCTCCCACTCGCCCACTTTCCGGTTTAACAAACCATGACTTCCACGAGCGGCCCAACTTCTCTGTTTGCCCTTCAACGTCCCACCCAAACACGGCCTTCTCTGTGAGACTCTGCCTCTGCCCCACCAAAGGATAACTCCACCCTTCTTGGAGATGCTTTCCTGGGTCCACCCTGAAGGCTGACTGATGTTGTTTCCAGCAGCACCCGTGGCAGCTCCTGGGATAAAGTTGGGGTGGAATGTATGTTCCCAGGGAGAAAGATGCTACAGCCACGGCTGCAGAGTGTTTCTTCCGGGGACCTGTGGTCCCCAGTCCTGGCACTCTTAAGAAAGTCCCTTCTTTTGTTCCGCACACCCCTCCTCGTGAGAACTCTGGATCTGTGTGATGGTGACAGAAAAGAAGGAATGGGCACATTTGTCATTGGTGGTGCTGCATCTGCAGCTAGGGTTTTTTCTGATGAAAGCCATGTCTGCTTGTTAACGACAGTCCCCTCCACTTGGGGAGATTCAATTATCATGGAGAACCAGTGGTGGCCTTCTGCAATGTGAAGATGAATGCCACGGGAAGAAGCATCTTTAGGTGATCGATGGAAGCCCTGGTCAGCCTGCGTGTCACCGCAAGTCATTATTCTTATTTATTGAGAGCAGTCCCCAGCCCATAGACCGCTGCTGTTCATGAGCTCAGGGGTGCACTTCAGTGTTTGAAGGAGCCCGCAGGAGCCTAGACAGGGCTTTGCCCTCAGATGACCCTGAGAAGAGCAAACAGATGCCAAAGGCTCCAAAAATCAAAGAGGGTGAAAAGTAAATACCTCTGCCCATGCACATAAAAGACCAACAGGGAGAGTGGGATCAAGGTGAGCTCTGTAAAGGGGGGAAGGTGACGCATATCCTCTGGTTGTGTGCCCAGCTGAGGCCACACGACTCTCTTTAATCCACAAAAGGAAGACTGTCTTTAAGTCCCACAGACCTGTGATAAATGCCCTGTCTGCCCAGCTGGATCAGGGCTCCTCCTTTTGTGTTCCTGAGCACAGAAGTTAAAGGATAGACTTTAGAATCCAACACATGTAGGTTCAAGTCCAAGTTCTGACACTTAGTAGCCAGGCAATTTCCTCCGCTAGAACCTCAGTTTCCTCGTCTGTAAAAGGGAGGTTTTATAAGGATTAAATGAGATAATACCAGTTTCTTACAATGTCTGACTTGTCATGTAGAAAGTATGCCAATAAATAATTATTACTATCATTGTTATTTCCATCACTGAACTTATAGAATTGTGTGAGAATTGTCTTTGTTTGGATTTCCCCTCAACAGGTTGTGAATTGCTTATGGACACACACCGTACTTGGTCATATTTTTATTCCTATGGGCATAGCATGGTGACAGCAGGCGCTCAACAAAGGCTAGATGGATGGGAAGGAGAGAGGAAAGAGAAGAGGAGAGGAAGACTGAGGAGCATGAGGTGGACGCTTTGCTGGGGTGCCTTCTAAATGACCACATGGTTTGTGGCTCTTATGTTTTTCTGCCTCCACCGAGAGCTCATTTCACCAAACAAGTGAATTCACCTCCAGGAGACCAAAACTGAGCCGTCACCAGCAGGGCCAAGTCAGGGGAACAAACCCGCTCTACTATGACCCCAAACCTAATCACCCGGGGCAGGCAGACTGGACGCAACTGTAAGTTCTAAAATAAAGCCCCAGAACAGAGCCTTTGGAATCCCTGGGTTCCTGGAGTTTGGTCCAAAGAGTTCCCGGAGGTTGTTTAAGAACAGAGAGTTCCTAAGAGACAACTTAGGAACCATGTGAATGACTTGGAGTGAACCCAACCTTAGAACTCATCGGAATTCCAAGAGTGGCCCCTCTCACTACCCCCTCCCTCCTTCTTCCCTCCCTCTGTTTATTTTAAACTTAAAGCCACAGAAACTCATGTTAGAAGGAAACTTCTAGTTCTCGTCTCCTTCAGTTCCCATGGCTTCCAGATCATTCTAGCTTCCCCCATATTCCTGAGACATAGTTCCAACTGTCTGGCGAACGTTTCCATCTAGATGTAAATCTTGTCATACTCCTCAATGTGATCATTCAAATTTGCTTTTTAAAGAAAGGGTAAATATCAGTTGTGATGAAATATGGTTTATTCATATGCCAGGGTCATCACATCCCAAAGCAGTGACAAAAACATAGATCTATGTCCCAGACTCCGATTCCTGTGGGTGTGGCCTTGTTTGGAAATGGAATGTTTGCAGATGTAACGAAGCATGAAATGAAAAATCTCAAGACGAGGTCATCTTGGTTTTAGGGTAGGCCCAATGACGGTGTCCTTATACGAGAAGGGGAGGGAGATTTGAGACCTACAGAGACACAGAGGGGAAGGCCACGAGAGGACAGAGGCAGGGACTGGAGTCACGCATCTGCCAGCCAAGGAACACCAAGAAGCGCCAGCAACCACCAGGTTCTGGGAGAGAGGCATGGGACGGGTTCTCCCTGAGAACCCCTGGAAGGAGCCAACCCTTCCCTTGCCTTGAATTTGGACATCTGGACTCCAGAACTAGGAGAGACTCTTTTCTGTTGTTTTAAGCCACAGGCTGTGGCATTTGCTGTGGCAGCCACAGGACACTGAGACATCTCCTCTGGGAGTATCTTGGTTTGGGAACTGCGGGAGGTGGGTGGTGGGAAGGGAAAGGGGCCAGCGTCTGAGCTCAGTCTCCCCAAAAGCAGCAGGTGTGCTGACGACAGATGGGGCCTGGACGGTCGCCGGGGCCTGGACGGTTGCCGAGGCCTAGACCTCTCGTCCCCACCCCCACCAGGTCTCCCGTGTACATATTCAGTTTGCCGTCAGAGAAGCCGCAGCACGGCAGGACATGACGAAGGCGGAGTCTGTCTCGACTTTCCGTTCACAGTGCTGGTGGGGGGGGCGTGCTTAGTCACCGCATGTGTCAGGGAGGTCCCCCCAGGCCTGAGGGTCACTCAGACCCCTCACAGGTATCACTTCCCTCTTTGCCATCCATCTGGGGTTTCTCCTCCCTAATCTTCTCTTTTGTTCTCTCCCAGGGGTAGGCCAGGTCTGTCTGAAGAGATGCAGTGAATTGCGTCCATTGTTTCAGGGCGGAGACAGTGGAGACAGCCACTTAAGTCAAACTGCAGCTTCCACAAAGCCCAAGTTCAGCCCGCTCTCTGCCCTTCACGCCCAGCCTCAGGGACGCCCGGGAGGGGAGACCGGCTCCTGCTCCCTGCAGGTTGGGGCCAGCAACTCTGCTTCGTGTCCTCTGTCCACCTTGACAACAGTTACCCCAGGTCCTCTGAAACCCTGGGGCAGAGCTCTCTCAAGTCGGGCAGAAGACACAGCCTGGGGTTCGCCCCTGAGGTTGAACGTGCCAGCGGATGGGGGCGTCTGAAGTCTGGGTCAAAGAGCCAACTGTTTAGCTCTGACTCTCGGCTGCTGGGCTGGTCAGATAAGAGAGAGATGGAAGCCGGGCTCGGTGGCTCAGCCTGTAATCCCGCGCCTTTGGGAGGCTGAAGTGAGTGGATTGCCTGAGCCCGCGGGTTTGAGACCCGCCTGGGCAGCGAGACCTCATCTCTACAATAAATCAAAAAATCAGCCAGGCGTGGTAGCACATGCCTGTAATTCCAGCTCCTTGGAAGGCTGAGGCGGAAGGATCGCCGGAGCCCAGCAGGTCGAGGCTGCGGTGGCTGGGAGCGGCCACTGCACTCCAGTCTGGGCAACCGAGTGAGACTCCGACTCAAAAAAAATAAAAAAAAAAAGAAAAAAAAAAAAAGAGAGAGATGGAGAGGCAAGACTCAGGGGGCTCTGGAAGGACCCAAGGCCCTGGGGTACCCCCCTGCCACACTCTGAAGGCGCCAGCTACTGCTCCTTCCAACAGCGCTGAGTCAGGGGGTCCATCAAACAGAGGCGGATTCTCAGGCTGAGAGATTCCGGGTCAAGGTCAGGCAGATTATGAATGAGAATGCCAGACTCCAAACTCCACGGTATGTGGTTTCTTTTAATATAACATAACACAACACTGTCAGTTTAAGAAAATGAAAAAAAAAATGCCAAAGGTTTCTTCCATGAAAGGTGCAAAACTTCAAGTCACGATTAGTTAAAGCCTAGTGAATAAGGCACTTAAAACGTATTATTCAGCTGTGAGAAACTATCAAAATAATATCCCTCCACAGAGGACTGGTTAATAAACCTTGGCCCAACTCTATTAAGAAACACCATGAAGCCGTTTAAAAGAATGAGATAAATCTGTATGTGCTGACGGAAAAATCTACCCAAGATCTATTAAATGAAAAAGTAGGATTCCACTTATATTAAAAATGGTACACACACACATGCACCCACACACATTTGCTAAAAGCATATGTCAAAAAATGTCTGGGAAACACCAAGCTGCTAATAATAGCTACTAGTAGCTTCTAGATGGGTAAAGGGAGATTTAGCTTTTGGCTTTACACAACTCAGATTTCTTAAAAAATAGCAAACATAAATTACTTTATGACGAGGGAAAAAACCCGAAAACGTAAACCCTGTAATTGCCCCTGTGTCCAGTAGGAGCTCCTGTGTTCTAGAGATAAGCGAAGAAAGACAACACTGTGAGGGAGGAAGAGACTGATTTGTGGAAGTTGGGGTTCCCTCAGCCTGTTGAGACCTCCTCCCTTCACTGCTGCCTATAATTTCCTTTTCCAGCAAAAACCTCATTAAAAAGTGGGCAACGACCCGAATGCATATCTCTCCAAAAAAAACACAAACGGCCAACAAACATAGGAAAAAATGCTTGACATCTCTAATAGTCAGGGAAATGCAAATCAAAACCACAACGAGACATCACCTTACACCAGTCAGAATGGCCATTGTTAAAAAATCAAAAAATGTTGGATTTGGAGAGAAAAATGATTGGATGCAGAGCAATGGGAGCACGTACACACTGTCGGTGGGAGTGTGAGTGAGTACAACCTCTATGGAAAGCAGTGTGGAGATTTCCGGACAACTAAAAGTACATCTACTCTTCTACCCAGCAACCCACTACTAGGAATCTACCCAAGGGAACAGAGGTCATATTAAAAAGATACCTGCACCTGCATGTTCATCGCAGCAAAATTCACCATTGCGAAGATGTGGAGTCAACCTAAATGCCCATCAACCAGTTTGTGAACAACGGAGATGTGGTGTATATATGCCCTTGAAATACCATGCAGCCATCAAAAAGAATGAAATAATGCCTTTTGCAGCAACTTGGAGGGAATCGGAGAACATCACCCTAAGTGAACTAACGCAGGAACAGACAACCAAACACACATGTTCTCACTTATAAGCAGGAGCAAAACTACAGATCTGCAAAGACATAGAAAATGCTATAATGGACGGAGACTAGGTGGGGGAGGGAAGGGGCAGAGGGACAGAAAATCACCTGTCAGGTGCAATGTGCACAGGTGGGGGTAGGGGGTACACTTAAAGCCCAGCCCCAAACCTATCCGTACTCCCTAAAACGATTGAATTAAAGAAACAGTAATTTCCTTTTCTACATTTTCTTTCTGTTCCTAGCTCCTCATCTGGTTAAATACTTAAACCAAAGGGGGCCTGGTGGCCTGAAACGTGCCTCTAGCGTGCTGTATGCTCTCAGACACACACAGGTGCCTGCCACTCACCTGTCCCCAGAGAAATGAAGACACATACAGTTTAAGGAGAAGCAGAGAGGTGTCGGGAGGTGGGGGAGGGCAGGGCCCACAGGATATACCTGGCATGTTCTGATGGGTGGGGGGAAGGTGGGGGGCTGTGAGTATCCTCCAGGCTAAGCGAGGGCTTTCGGAACCCTGAGAATTAAAAGATGAAACAGGTCGGCTGGAATCACCCAGCTTGATGCTACAGGCCTTTGCGACCAGAACTGTCTCATATGCATTCATTTCTGGCTACACAAATGGAAACCTGTTGTCTCTTTTCTGAAAAGGAAAGAAAAACAAACGTTTTTCGTTTCCACCAGACTTGGGAGTTTCCCAGGACAAGACAGTCAACACGTTGGCTAAGGGCTCATGGAGTTACTGGTGCCGAGTCTAAACCCGGAGTGTATCTAAGACTCACCCTGCAGTGCTCTGCAGAGGAGGGCAAGGAGGAGGAGCGACGCGGCGCACCCAATGCACAGATGGAACCTTCCGTAGGCTTCATGAGCCTGAGTCTTCTGGGCAGAAGCAGGAGATGCCACTCATGCCTCCTCCTGGCTGGGTGGGACAGGGTTAGGAGAAGAGAGGCAGGGAGGAGGGCTTCCCAGCACCCACCCTGAATCAAAGGGCTGTTGGACATGTTATTGATGATAATTCTTGGCCTGAAGTCAGCTTAAGTTTGAAGCTACTACCTGTTAGAAAACCATCAGAGACCAATCTTTTGCAGATGAGGAAACGGAGGGTCAGAGACAGGATGTGCCTTTGTCCACTTGTTCCTTCGAGAGTAGGTCCAGGCAGGCTGGTGGAAACCCCTGAGTTACTTCTCCTTCGGGCCCAGCTCTGTGCCTATTGTGGTAAGTTTCAGCTGCTGGATTCACCCCAGCCTGGTTGCTGGGTGCCTTTTGATGGCCAGATCACTAATTTGAACACCTAACATTTTCCTGCCAAGGGGCTTTGTTCTTAAGAACAAAACCATCCCCAAAACCCTCGTTGCAGATTTTAAACCCAGCTGCTACAACAGAATAATAGAAGTACTGATTGTTCCACAGTAACTTTAACAACCTTTGAAACAAAAAAATTGGCCCTTACTATGGTGGCAATTACTAAGCATCTTTCCACAAAGGTCACTTTGCATCAGACTTTGAGTTTATCCTGATCTGTCCTTCACCTCTCTGCTTGGATCCTCACAGCACACAGAATAAAGTCCAAACGCCCTTACAGTGTGGCTTAGTGGAAGGCAAGTGGGCTTTGGAGTCAAACAAGCCTAGGTCGATATCCTGACCCCTCACCTACCTGGTCTTGGCCAGCTGGTTAACCTCTCAAAGCCTCTGTTTGCTCAGTTAAGATGGGAGAAAGTTCCACAGGGTTGTTGGGAAGATGAGAATCAGCTGGCACATGGTCACTCAAAAAAAAGAGTCTTGGAGCTGCAACCCAAGTGTCCACGAACAGATGAATGAATAAACAGAATGTGATCTAACTGTACCCTGGGATATTATTCAGCCTTAAACAAAGGAAGGAAATTCTGGCACGGGCTGCAGCATGAACGAACCTTGAGGACCTCATGCTGAGTGAAATAAGCCAGACACAAAAGGACAAACCCTCCACGATTCCACGCGTCTGAGGTCCCTAGAGACGTCAACATCATTGACAGAAAGTCGAATGGGGGTTGCCAGGGACTTGAGAGAGGACGGAATGGGGAGTGAGTGTTTTATGGGTACAGACCTTCAGTTTAGGAAGATGCAAGAGTTTGGAGTCGGATGTCGGTAATGTTCGCACATCAATGTGAATGCCACTGAACTGCGCACTTAAAAATGGGTAAGACGGTAAATATGATGTTACCTGTATTTTACCAAGATTAAAAAACATTTCTAAATGAGCTAAATCCTGTTGCTAAATACTTTAAATGCAGTTTGATCAAATCATGACATCATAAAACGATTACTCGGTATCCAAGAGGGACTGGTTTCAGGACCCTCCCCATGAATATTAAAATCCAAGGATGCTCAAGTCCCTTATATCACCATGTAGTATACACCTACAAGCTCCATACACCCTCCTGTGTACTTCATCTCACTTCTAGATTACTCATAATGCCTTACACAATGTAAATGCTATGTGTGTGGGGGGGAACCCCAAAAACCTGGAATTATTTTTGGAGGGCGGGCTGCTTGTAGTACAGGATTCCTCCACTAGGAGAGTGTTCTAGGAACCCATTGGCATCCGTGTACCAGCTAGCATTGTTGTGAGAGGCTGTGTCCGGCTTCAGTGAATATTTTTTTTTCCTGACATCCTTTCAGTGTGTCTGTCTGTTTCATGATGAGCACAAGCACACGTGTCCACACTGCACTGAGTGTTCAGCAGTTTTTTTTTTTGGATTAGAAAATATAGTTTATTTAGAAAGTAAATGTGAAAGAGAGAGAAAGAGGAGATTCACCTCTCCAAGGTACAGGAGGGGGCCACAACCAGGAAACATGGCCTGGCCGCAGTTCAAATAGCCAGGGCCACACCACAGCGTAGCAAGGCAATGTCCTATTCAGCCGTGTTTGGCCCAAAGCAGCATGAGCCCTCTGCTCTATACTCCCCAATCACCCCATCTTGCCCCGAGCGACTTTTTTAAAAAACATTTTTCTGGACAAAAAAAATTCTCGAATGGAAATGTTTTGCCAATGTGGAAAAGGTGAAACAAAAAGCAGTAGAAGCATTCAAAGGCATCAGTAGACCAAAAACTGTTTTGAGAAGTAAAAAAAGCATTTCGATAGGTGTATTGCAGCAAATGGAGAGGACTTTGAATGTGACTGAAACTTAAACATGTAAGAATACACAATCTTTTATGAATAAATTCCGGTTTTTTTGGGTCCCTCCTTGTAAGTAGTTGTGAAACTGCATTGTTTTTCACTGTATTATTTTTATTGTTGTACTGTGTTTTTTTTAAGCTTTTGGATTTTTTTTTTTAAGTCAGAGTCTCACTCTGCTGACCAGGCTGGAGTGCAGTAGCATGCTCACAGCCACCACAGCCTCAACTTGCTGGGCTCAGGCCATTCTTCTATCTCAGCCTCCTGAGTAGCTAGGACTACAGGCGCATACTATCACACCCAGCTAATTTTTTGATTTACTGTACAGACGAGTTCTCACCAAGTAGCACAGGTTGGTCTCGAATCCCTGGGGCTCAGGCAATCCTCTCTCCTTACCTCCCTAGGTGCTGGGATTACAGGTGTGAGCCACCACCCTCGGCCTTCTGCTGAATTAAGGCTCTGATAAAAGTTAGAGATTCTTCCCTAGAACAATACATGGACACACTAAATTCTGTGGGCATGCCTGTAATCCTGGCACCTTGGGCGACTGAGGCAGGAGGATCTCTTGAGGCCAGGAGTCTGAGACCAGCCTGGGCAACCGTCTGAGATGTACACGGATGACGCAAATACTTCGGAGAGGGTGACAGTCAATAAATCACACCGAGACTGGGATTCTGACTTCCAGTCCAGCAGAAAAGTCTCCCATGGAGCCAGCCGTGATGGGGTGATGAGCTCAGAATGACTCTCTACCACCTTTGGACATCGAATAGGAACCCGGCTGACGTTCAAGGTCTGGCACAAGGATACCTCGCTCCTGTCCCGCTCCAAGCAGGTCGGTTTCTCACAGTTTCCACCTAGGGCATTGCCCTTGTTTCCCCTCACCAGGGCATTGTCTCTTTGGCCCTTTCCCACCTATTCTGGGCTGAACTGTGCTCCCCTCTCCCCAGAGCTGAAGCTTTAACTCTCGATACCTTGCAATGTGACTGGACTTGGAGAGAGGGTCTTTAAAGTAAATTGAGGCCATGGGTGTGGCCCCTAATCCCGTATACCTGGAGTCTTTATAAGGAGAGGAGATTAGGACATGGATACACACAGAGGGACGACCATTGGAGGAGACAGGGAGAAGGTGGCTGTCCACAAGCCAAAAAGAGGCCTCAGGAGAAACCAGCCGTGCCTACAACTTGGTCTTGGACTTCCAGCCTTCAGAACTGAGAAATAAACATCTGTAGAATTTGTTACAGCGGCCCCAGCAAACTAACCCATCATCCACATCATAGCCATCCCTCAAGAGCGAGCCCTACCTCAAACTATTTAAGGACATTTTGATTCCATCCAAGCCAAAGAAAGATTGCGGCTTCCCACATACCGGGCTGCAGCAAGGCGGGGCCTGGTCTCCCTGCAGGAGAAGGGACACAATACGTGCGGCATCTTTTCAAAACACTGCTGAGGCCCTTGGGGCCTTCCAGAATGAGTCAGGCTATCGACTGAATCAAAAAACTCCCCTCACACAGGCACCATCTTGTCTATGAGAATTGTCATCAGAGAAAGAAGAGTTACTGGTTGAATTGAAACTGGGATGGCTTTGGTCCCCGTTGGAAGGTTCCCCCTAAGGGAGCAGAAGGGCGGAGGCTGAGAGCGGGATGTGAAGAGATGCTCTCATGATCCTGTTTAATTAATTCCGTCCATCCTTTTCTCTTTGGAGTAGGAAGAGATGAGGACACACAGAGGGACGGCCATGTGAGGAGACAGGGAGAAAATGGCCGTCTACAAGCCATGTGTTCTCCCCATATGGAATTTCCCAGATGTAGGTGGACATTGGGATCCAGAGCCTGCAAACGAAAGAGTAGCGGGGCCCCCTCACAGAAGAGGGCAGCAGCAGGGGCACCAGGCCAGATGACAGTGACTCACGACGCTGTGGACAGCAAACCCCCATGCACGGTGGCAGGGACTCGCCAACGTGTATCACCCACTTCCAGGGAACATCTTTGGCAGGCATCTTTGTAGCATGTGAGTTGGTACCTAGAAACATCCCACGCTCTTCAAAGCATCCATGGGACCCACTGCAAGACCCTTAGGCCCTGGTGCCGCCATCACAAGGCTCGCCTCTCAGTGAGCAGAGATATCAGGTCCCCGTGAGAGACTAAGAGCTGTCACCAGTAAGAGGTGGGTTTCAGCAGCCTCTCACCCAGAGAATGTGAAGGGGCTGGCAATCCACAAGCCTCTCCACTCCACAACTGCTGAGATGCAGGAGGACCCATTCCCTCCAGGGATTCCAGCCACCTCCCTCCCCTTCGCCGTCCCCAAAGCACACACACAGAAACATGCCGTCACCTGGAAAGGGTGACGCAGCCAATTTCACCAGAGCCCGTCTGTAAAATCACTTCTGACTAATGCCGCAGAAAATTAAAGGGGTAGAGATAAAGCAGACGAACAGGAAGGGGAGAACGAAACAGACAAACAGGGATGCTGGCATCATTGCCCCCAGGGCCCGCACTTACTGGTTCTTGGAAGTAGAGCTGGTAGTCAAACACTGGGTTCGCTTTGATGGTCTCCATGGGGGCCACTTTGGGGTTTGCCGGGATGAAGGGAGTATTCAGACTGGCCACCGCCCTGCAGACATAAGAGGCAGCGAGATACAGACCCTGCAAGAAGACAGTCTACAAGAACCAGAAAGGACCTCGCACATCAAAACTGACACTCAGAGTGGGAACGTCATACACACAAGGTCTCACACTAGGAATGTGTGGGAGAATGGGATCAGAACCCAGATTATTTTTATTCCTAGCCTAGTGTTTTTTCCCCCACTAAGCTGTGCTATTTCTCACCTACTTGCCTTAGACACACACACACACACACACACACACACATACACACACACACACATGCACACTACATGTACTATCAACTCTAATTAAAATATGGAAACAC
>NW_007074633.1:37166-39910 GCF_000164805.1 Carlito syrichta | reverse complement strand
AAAAAAAAAAAAAAAGACTAGCCTGGGCAACATAGCAAGACCTTGTCTCTATAAAAAATAAAAAAATTAGCTGGGTGTGGTGGTGTGCACCTGTAGTCCCTGCTATGTGGAAGGCTGAGGCAGAAAGAAAGCATGAGCCCAGGAGGTCGAGGCTGCAGTGAGGTGAGATGGTGCCATTATAATCCAACCTGGGCAACAGAGAGGACAAACCAAAAAGTGGAGACACTTGAATCTCTAATTTTTAAAAATGCATTCAATTTTTTCCTCCCTTTATTCACTCATTGTGTCTTCTCTGGGTTGAGTACAATTCCATGCTATATACAAGGAGATAAAATGTAAAATAAATAAAATACAGTTTCTCTCCTCAGGGAGCTAACTGAAATTTAATAAGGAGAAGTAGGAAAATACACACATGATTATATTATGAGACAGACTGTGATTGAGTCATAAGAACAGCACAAAAGACCACAGGAGTTGAAAGGAAATGAGGAATTTCTGAATGTGAGCATCACAGAAGATTTTGTGGACAAGACAGCATTTGAGCTTAGCTTTTAAGAGTGGGGAGAGATTTATTGCAGAGATGAGGTCTTGCCATGTTGCCCAGGCTGGTCTCAAAACCTTGGGTTCAGGCAATCCTCTTGTCTCGGCCTCCCAAAGTACTGGGAACACAGGCTTGAGCCATGGCGCCTGGCCTTAATTTTTTGGTTTATTGTAGAGACGAGGTCTTGTCAAGTTGCCCAGGTTAGTCTCGAACCCGTAGCCTCAGGGAAATCCTCTCACATCTGCCCCCCAAAGTGCTGGAATTACTGGAAGAGTCACCTTGCCTGGCATTTTTCAATTATTTACTTACTTACTCATCTATTTTAGAGATGGGTTCTTGTTCTGATACCCAGGCTAGAGCCCAGTGGCACAATCATGACTGAAAACATCCTTAACCTCTTGGAATCAAGGGATGCTCCCCCGTCAGTTTCCTGAGTAGCTAGGACTACAGGTGTGCACCACCCTGCACAGCTAATTTTCATTTTACGTTATTTTTTGTAGTGATAGGGCCTCACTATGCTGCTTCTCCCAGACGAAGACCCATGGGAAAGTACTTTTATTTTTATTTTTTTTATTTGGAGTCTCACTGTGTCACCCAGGCTGGAGTACAGTGGCATGCTGACAGTCACCGCAGCCTCTACCTGCTGGGCTTAGGTGATCTTTCCATCTCAGCCTTCCAAGTAGCTGGAACTATAGGCACATGCCATCACATCTGGCTGACTTTTTATTTATTGTAGAGATGAGGTTTCGCCAAGTTGCTTAGGCTGGTCTGGAACCCGTGGACACAGACAATCCTCTCACCTAGGCTCCCAAAGTGCTGGGATTACAGGCCGGGAAAGTACATTCTATTCTCACTTTTCTTTATGCCCAAGCATGCTATCACAGCCTGCCCCTACCATGACACTGCTCTTCCTAGTCTATCATTTCTCTCTCTCTCTCTTTTTTTTGAGTTAGAGTCTCACTCTGCTGCCCAGGGTGGAGTGCAGTAGCATGGTCATGGCTACCACAGCCCCAATCTGCTGGGTTCAGGTGATCCTTCAGCCTCAGCCTTCCAAGTAACAGGAACTACGGGCACACACTTCCATGCAAGTTAATTTTTTTATTTATTGTAGAGATGAGGTCTTGCCAAGTTGTCCGGGCTGGTCTCGAGCCCGTGGGCTCTGGCAATCCTCTCACCTCGGCCTCCCAAAGTGCTGGGATTATAGGCGTGAGTCACCACTCCTGGCCTCTTCCTAGCCTATCAAGTAACCCAATTAATAATCAGGTCTGGGTAACAAAACTGCATAAGTACCCCTTGCATGTAAAATAAAATTTTAAAAAGAAAAAAAATAATAATCAGGTCTGATTGTGCAGAGTGGTTCACTCCTGGGATCCCAGCAGTTTGGGAGCTGAGGTGGGCATATTGTTTGAGCCCAGGAATTCACGACCAATCTGAACAACATGGTGAGACCCCTACCCTTACAAAAAAAAAAATAATGGAGTGTTGTGCTGCATGCCTGGGAGGTCGAGGTGGGAGGATCGCGCGAATTCAAGACCAGTCTGGACAACAATGCAAGACCTTGTCTCTATAACAATAGGAAAAAAAATCAGGTCACATGCAGGCTCATTAAATCCTTTTAAAAATACTGACTAGGCTGGACTCGGTGGCTCAGCCTGTCATCCCAGCACTTTGGGAGGCCGAGGCAAGTGGATTGCCTGAGCCCGTGGGTTCAAGACCAGTCCGGGCAACTTGGCAGGACCTTGTCTCTACAATAAATAAAAATTAGCTGGGTGTGGTAGTACATGCCTATAGTTCTGGCTACTGAGGCTGAGGCAGAAGGATCGCTGGAGCCCTGCGGGTCGATGCTAGGGTGGTAGTGAGCATGCCACTGCACTCTGGCCTGGGCGACGGAGTAAGACTCCAACTGAAAAAAAAATACTGACCATTCACAATTACTGTAAGAGAGGAATCGGCAAAGTGGCATACAGCCAGGGGAAGGAGGGGGGTGCAGGTAACATCACTAAGGGTACCTGATCCTAAACCAGGAGAAATGAGGGCCAGTTGGGAGCCCAAACTTCACCTGCACATAAACTGCTTATGTACCAGTCCTGGCTTGCACCCCACATCTTTACAATAAAAAAGAAATGCATAAAAATACTAGCTGGAATCGGGCTCGGTGGCTCAGCCTGTAATCCCGCACCTTTGGGAGGCTGAGGTGAGTGGA
>NW_007074633.1:19751-36864 GCF_000164805.1 Carlito syrichta | reverse complement strand
GCCACTGCACTCCAGTCTGGGCGACGGAGTGAGACTCCAACTCAAAAAAAAAAAAAATACTAGCTGGGCATGGTAGCTCACGCCTATAGTTCCAGCTATTTGGAAGGGGGAGGCGGAAGGATCACGTGAGTCCAGCAGGTCGAGGCTGCAGTGGCCATAAGCATCCCACTGAACTCCAGTTGGAGTGAGACTCCAACTCAGAAAAATAAAATAAAATGACTTTTTAAAAAATGGGGAGAGTTGGGAGAGGAAAGCAAGCCTGGGGAGGGGACCATCCTGAGGTAACTCGAGCAAACTCTGGAAGGGACCCAAGCTTGTGGCTGTGCTCGATGGAGCCAGGAGGCCTTGCAGTCACAGGCCAGGCAAACAGTGGGGCTTATTCAGAAATGGAAAGAGAAAGGCAGGAGAAGCCAGGACGCAAAGGCCCTGAGGCTGGACTTGAGGCTGAAGAAAGCCAAGAAAACCAAGAGGGCTTCTGGGAAGAGGGAGAGGGGTTCAGAATTGCAGCCAGGAAGATTAATCAAGCAGCGATTGATCACGTGGATGCAGAGACACTAGACGCACGGAGATCCAGCCCACAGACGGGCGCGCTGTCACCCTCCATGGACACAGGAGGACAGTTTCAGGAAGAGAGGAGGGGTGAATCTGAGGGGTAAAGCCAGCGTGTGGTTACGCCTCAAGCAGCATGCCATGTGGTCTGCAGAGTGACTTTTGGGTGAAGCTGGTTTTTTTTCTTTTTTTTTAGTTGGAGTCTCACTCTGTCGCCCGGGCTGGAGTGTAGTGGCACGCTCACAGCCACCGCAGCCTCAACCTGCTGGGCTCAGGCGATCCTTCTGCCTCAGCCTTCCAAGAAGCTGGAAATACAGGCGTGCACCACCACGCCCAATTGATTTTTTGATTTACTGTAGAGATGAGGTCTCACCAAGTTGCCCAGGTTGGTCTCAAACCCCTGAGCTCAGGCAATCCTCTCAATCCTCTCACCTTGGCCTCCCAAAGTGCTGGGATTAGGCTTGAGCCATGGTGCCTGGCCTGAACCTAATTCTTAAGAACCAAGTCCTTATTTCCACTTTGAATGAGAGGACAGGGAGATAAGGATATGGATAGAGACAGAGACAGAGACAGAGATAGAGACAGAGATAGAGATTGAGAGATAAAGAAAGAAACAGATAAAGAGAATGAGATGAGAGAGAGAGAGAGAGAGAGAGAGAGAGAGAGAGAGAGAGATCAGTCGAACAACAGTATGAAAACTTTAAAAACATTTCAGAAAATGTTTGATTCTTTTCAGTCTGATGAAACCTGACCAACTGATTCTGGGGGGTGAGGCCGAAAAAGTTCTCAGGTGGTTCCAGTCTTATACACATAGCCAAGTACAAAGTAACTGGACTAGTCAGGGAAATACAGACGGCTTGGAGGGCGATGTTTGTTTAACTCGCTAAGGCCCGAGGCTGAAATAGGAAGTCAGACGGGTTTTAACCACAGATCACCAGCTCAATGGAGTGTGGCCACAAAGAACACTGACTCTGGGTTCAAACCCGCCCCCAAAAGCTCTCGCTGCAGCCACGAAATCCCGGTCTAACAGTGACGACGAGTGTCATGATGGTGATTACGGCCTGCCATGCCCACTGGACATCTGCACAGTCTTCTGTGGGTCGCAGAGCCAGGTAGGAGTCACCAACACCACTTTGGGGCGGCGGAAGCCAAGACCTGAGAGGCCATCTGACACACAGCCGGGTTAGAGCAGGACCGAAGGCGACATTTTTGAAGGTCCAGTCCTGGGCTGCAGACACCCTGCTGCCACCCCCCGAAGCCCAGCCACCCTCCTCCTGTCTTCCCTCTGCTCTCCCATACCCCCCTGAACCTCCCCCACCCCCGGCCCTGAATTATTTGTCCATGACCTGTAACGGGGGACGGGTGCTGCTTCCTTAGACTTTTTAGCCCATCGGGCCTCTTTGTTGACGTGCCAGTGGGCACTGAAGGATGAAGGCGTCGCCGGCCCAGACCCCCTGCTTGCTCTCTAGAAGCCGCCTGGGGTTCAAGAATTGAGGAACAATTTGCATGGGAATCCAAGTCCAGGCGCACCGCGGTGCGTGCTGTCTGAGGCCTAGTTACCTGACTCTCTCGGGGTAGAAGAGCGCCATGCTCCACACCAGCATGCCTCCCCAGTCGTGGCCAATGAACACTGCTTGAGAGAGGCCCTAGGGAAGGATGGAGAAGGCACCCCGTGTCGGCAGGCTTCTGGAAGGGGGTGCTCGACCTCTGAGACCCAAAAGCCTCCGACTCCGAGAGGCCCAACCCACAACCCGCTCCCATGACCCTCTACAGCAGCCACAAACGCCCAGCCTTTCAGCCGGAGACCCTCGGCACAACTAGCGAGCTTTGTGATCTTCTAAGGAGACCGAGGTCACTGGCCGTGCGTTCCCTCTCCCTCTACTTTCCTTCGAGTTAAGTGTGCCTTCTCTGCCCTTGCACCCCTGCTCGAGGCTCCAGCAGTTGACGCCCTTGAAGGCTTGTACCGTTTTTTTGATCACCTAGGCCCAAATGGAATTCCCCAAAGAGATCTGTCCGAACGAACCACTCACCAACTTATCCAGGAAGGTCACCATGTCCTAAGAAAGAAAACACACACACTGAGTCAGAAACCGCACCCACCAGCCTCAGCCTTTGCGAAGAGCTGAATGGTGGGCCTCCCGATTCCAGCTGAATTCCTCAGCCAGGGCCTTGGGAGGGGACTGTCTTTGGAGGCCCTTTAAAGAGGCGATTAAGGTAGAGTGGGGTCATGAGGGGGCCTCATCCCACAGGACTGGTGTCCTTAGAAGAGGTCAGGACACACGCAGACCCATGGGGAAGACCGTATGAGGATGTGAGGGGAAGATGGCCACTCACAAGCCAAGGAGAGAGGCCTCAGAGGAACCCACCCTGCTCACACCTTCATCTTGCGCTCTGGCCTCCCGAACGCTGAGAAAATAAATGCCTGTGCTGAAGCCTCCCAGCTGAGGTCCCAGCAACCAGGAAGATTCCAGACATGCACAATGAGCGCCTCACTCAGCATATGTTAGCACGCATCCATGGCTGGCTCACGGCCACTCCAGGAGAGAAACCCTGGCCTCTTCTCTGGGACTGGGGGGAGAACTACCCTGCGGAGCTTGCCCCCTGTGGCTGATGGAGAGCAGCGAGAGGCCTTCCCACCCCCAGGATGACTCGTTCCTGCCCTGCTCCCAACACAGACACTCCACACATCAGCACTTCGCGCCTCTGTACGGCGGAATGATACTCCTGGATACAGACAGATGACTTTCGGTCCACCCATGCATTGCTGAAGGGCACTGGTTGTCTCCCTATTTTGGCTATTAGCAGCAGTGCTGCTGTGAACGTCTCTGTCTGGGTTTTGTGGCCACATGCTCTCAATTCTCTTGGGTAAACACCCAGCCGTGGAGGTGTTAGTGATTTTTTATTTCGAGTTGGAGTCCCACTCTTGTCGCCCAGACTGGAATGCAGCGGCACGCTCACGGCCGCCGCAGCCTCGACCTGCCGGGCTCAGGCGATCCTTCCGCCTCAGCCTTCTAAGTAGCTGGAACTACAGACGCATGCCACCATGCCCAGCTAGTTTTGTGATTTATTGTAGAGACGAGGGCTCATCAAGTTCCCCAGGCTGGTCTCGAACCCCTGAGCTCAGGCATTCCTCTTGCCTTGGCCTCCCGAATTGCTGTGATGACAGGTTGAGCTACCAAGCCCGGCCTATGAGTGATTTTTTAAAGGTGGAACAGGAAGATAGGAGCACCACACTTTATTTTGTTTGTATTTTGGTAAAATAACTTTCTTCGGGAGAGGCGTTCTCTTAAGTGACCCACGAGACAGATTTCAACAGAAATAGGCAGGGGTCAGGTTGGCAGACAGCAGCAGCATGGGGCGGGGCCCCCAGGGTCACTGGTGAGACCTCGGCCAGACCCCAGGGGAGGCACTAGCAGGACCAGGAGCAGCAGAGTGGGAGCGGTGAGGACTGGGAAGTGGCGGAAGAAGGAGCAGCTCTGTCTGGACATGAAGCCTTTACCTGTGTTCTGCTTCTGAGATGCCAAAGCCGGCATGGGGGGCTGCGGGACACACAGGACGAGGGAGCACCCCCAAGACTGTGGCTCTGAGTGGAGGCGTTTTGTATGGTTAATGTCACCAGCAGCATTGCCAAGCCTGCACGGAAGCTGCTTCCTCCCCTGGCCACCAGCCTTTGCTTTTGCTGAAGGCACATCTGGGCCATGGTCTCTCCTCACCTCGGTCTCAGCATCCTCTGCCAGCTCTGAGACGAGGGGCCCTCATCCCGATGGTGACGATGCCTGCCTTAGAACAGGAACTCCATCCTAGTCATCAGTCCACCAGTGCACACACTAACTCCCTGGGTCTGGCCAAAGGTATCTTTGCCAAGATGGCATTTAAAAAAAATTTTCGGCTGGGCGCAGTGGCTCAAGACTATAATCCCAGCACTTTGGGAGGCTGAGGTGAGAGGATTGCCTGAGTCCGTGGGTTCGAGACCAGCCTGGGCAACATGGTGAGATCTTGTCTCTACAATACATTTTTAAAAATGTAGCTGGGCATGGTAGCATGTGCCTGTAGTTCTGGCTCCTTGGAAGGCTGAGGCAGAAAGGTCGCCAGAGCCCAGCAGGTCGAGGCTGTGGTGGCCGGGAGTGTACCACTGCACTCTAGCCTGGGTGACAGAGTGAGACTCTGACTCAAAAAAGAAAAAAAAATCTCAGGATGGAGAGGCGACGGAGTGGAGTATTGTAGGGTTCAAATCTGGTACCAGATGCTGACCTCAGGCAATTACTTTAAACTTCCCGTGATTTGGCTTCCTCTTCTGTCAGTTGCTTGGAGCAGGACCTGACATGCACTCAAGGCTTCATACATGTTGGCTATCATTGGAAGTCGCTCAACTTTTAGTAAGAATTTATACCCAAATGCCATGTAACGACCCTTCCCTAGGGTTTGAATGGACACCCAAGCGTCTAGCTTATATCAGTAGAACACCCAGGACAGAAAAGATGTTACAGCCATAACCCAAGATCTTGCTTACCTTACATAACACTTCCAGGCTATATTCTTCTATTTCTGCAATTAACAATAAGGGAAATAACAACAAAATTATGGACTTTGCAGCAACTTGGATGGATCTAGAGTCTATCACACTCAGTGATCTATCACAGAAACAAGGAATTTGAGTACCACATGCTCCCACTCATAAGTGGACCCTGGACATTTGCCATAATACTATAAGAAATAAATTGGCAGTAGTGGGTCACTGCCGAGGGCAGGGAGACACATAACATCAACAAGGGTACCTCATCTCAAAACAGGTGAAATGGGAACCAAAGGGAGGCCCAAACTTTACCCGTATGGTGACCACTTGTATACCTAATTCTGAATTGTCCCCACAACTTTAAAGTATTTTTTTTTAAGGAATGGACTGGGTGTGGTGGCTCAAGCCTGTAATTCCAGCACTTTGGGAGGCTGGGATTGTGAGGGGATTGCCTGAGCCCACAGGTTGAGGTGAGGGGATTGCCTGAGTTCACAGGTTCGAGACCAGCCGGGGCAACTTGGCGAGACCTCATCTTTACAATAAATGAAAAAATTAGCCAGGTGTGGTAGCATTCGCCTGTAGTTCCAGCTCCTTGGAAGGCTGAGGCCAAAGGATGGCCTGAGCCCAGCAGGTCAACGCGCTGAGGTGGCTGTGAGCATGCCACCGCGCTCCAGCCTGGGTGATGGAGCGAGACACTGACTCAAAAAAAAAAAAAAAGAATGAGAGATCCAAGTCACATAAATAAATAAATAAATAAATCCGATCCACATGATTTAAAATATACTAAGAAACCAAAAGGGTGCTTTTGTCAAAAAACAAAGACATAAAAATGTGTTCAACCCTTAGACTGCAGTAGTTCCAGGTGTGTATCTTGGCTTTTGTGGCCTGTACTTTTGGTGTCAGATTCGTGAAACCACAGCTAAGACCTGGAATTATTTATCAAACATTTGTCTTTAGTCTCACATCTTTAAACTTCAGTCTCCTTCGAAGTGCTCCCCACTCGACGCAAAACACCTATTAAGACACTTTTCCCACTGCTCAATCTTGATGCCTTTTAGCGCTTCTGCCATTTTTTGTTTCACCATTTCCACATCAGCAAAACGTTTTCCTCTGAGGAGTTTTTACCCAGGGATACAAAAAAGTCGCTCAGGGTGAGATCAGGTGAAGAGGGAAGGTGGGGCATGCCTCTTTGGGGTCAAAAACTGATGAGCACTCAGAGTGGGCTGGGCAGGCATACTGGTAAGTCATCCGTCATGAAATGGGCAAACTCACGGAAAGAACCTCCAAAAAAACCCAGATTGACTGAAGCCGAAAGTAGCCTCTCACCACGACGCTGGCTGGTTCACTGACGCCAATGGGTTCCTAGAACACTGACCTGGCGGGGGACGCCTGTGCCGCAAGGGGCCCGCCCTCCAAAAGATGACTGGGTCCCCCTTGTGTGACATTCCGAGGAGTTAGGTTCACACAGACAGAAGTGGAGTGGGGGTTGCCGGAGCTGGGGGAGGGAGGACTGGAGACTTATTCATCAACTGGTTATCAGTTAATGAGCACAGACTTCCGGTTTTGCAGAAGGGAAAGTGTTCTGGGGACGGACTATACATCCTATGTCCTGTGTCCCCCATGACCAGCAGGAAACTCCCTCGGGGCGCAGGCCTCTGGGCTTCCTGTCTTCACTCAGAGGGTGGTGGGGGGGCATCAGAGCACCAAAGTCCACAGACACGGGACACTGCAGGGAGGGAGGGATAAAGTCGCCCCCCTCGAGGGCTGCCTGCCGTGACCTGGGGCCAGGGAAAGCACTGTGCGGGGCGAAGGTGTGACCCACACGGGATGGCCGCAAGACAGCTCACCCACCGGGAGGAGCAGATGACTCCCCATAGCCTTTCATGTCCACAGCTAGAATCCGGTAGCCTGCGCGGGCCAGAGCGGGGATCTAGAAAACAAATAATCAGGCACATTCCTGCATGGTCTCAGCAGTCTTTGGCAGACACTCCCTCTTTGCTTCCCTCTATCCCTCCATTCCTGTAAGCGGCTCAAGACAAAAAGCTTCCTGGCACTCCCTGGAATCTTCACCATTGGGGTTGGAAGGAGCTCACCTGAATAGGGCCACCATGGATGGTGGTTGGGTTTGTACACTGCATAAACGCATCTAAGACAGCCCTAGCAAAGCCCTCGTGGATTTCTTTTTCTTTTTTTCTTTTTTGAGTTGGAGCCTCACTCTGTCGCCCAGAGTGGAGTGCAGTGGCACACTCACGGCCACCCTAGCGTCGACCTGCTGAGCTCTGGCGATCCTTCCATCTCAGCCTTCCGAGTAGCTGGAACTACAGGCACATGCCACCATACCTGGCTAATCTTTTTTATTTATGTATTATAGAGATGAGGTCTTGCCAAGTTGCCCAGGTTGGTCTTGAACCCACGGGCTCAGGCAATCCTCTCACCTCAGCTTCCCAAAGTGCTGGGATTATAGGCATGAGCCCACTGTGCCCAGCCACAGACAGTTTTAAAGATCATTCTAATTCAGCACTATGATTTTTTTTTTTTTTTTGAGTCAGAGTCTCACTCTGTCGCCCAGGCCGGAGTGCAGTGGGACGCTCACGGCCACTCCAATGTCGACCTGCTGGGTTCCTGCAATTCTTCTGCCTCAGCCTTCCAAGTAGCCGAACTACAGCCACACACTACCACACCTGGCTAATTTTTTTTAAAATTGCAGAGACGAGGTCTCGCCAAGTTGCCCGGGCTGGTCTCGAACCCTCAGGCTCAGAGTCTCCCAAAGTGCTGGGATGACAGGCTGAGCCACCAAGCCTGGCCCCCTTGTGGATTTCTATATTCATTGCAGAGATCTCCCAGCAGGTGACATTGGGTGTCTTGAAGAAGTCTGCCCTCTTCTAATCTGCAAAGGTTCCTCAGTGCGTAGCACAGCCCTGAGGTCTAGAATCACCTCCTTGCCCCAACCTGGTCATACCCGGAGACAATGCTCAGAGATGTCAGCTTCTTCACGACATTCCTGGCCCGGCCATGCCATCTAGATGACTGCCCCCCCATAACCTGAGCGGGGTGCACCTTCCCCAGCATTCCTTACCTGGTACCTCCAAGAATACCAGCTCTCGGGAAACCCATGGCAGAGGCACACGGCGGGGCCAGAGCCCAGTTCCACGAAATGCAGGCGGACCCCCGGCTGTGGAGGAGAGAAGGGAGAAGGGAGCGGCAAGACCACAGCATCAGGCCGAGGGAACCAGGTGCCTGTCTGCAGACGGCCCTGGGTCACTGCCAGACTGCGTGTGACGCAGCTTTCTCGCAAAAGACCCCCCTGTGAGAGAAAGGTGGCTGAGAAGAGACCCTGGCCTGACTGCACATCGAAACCGGCAGCTTACCTTGTAACACAAGAAGCCCGAAGAGAGGAGTACGGTGCCGGGAAATAAAGCAAAACAACTCTGCCTTCCCCTCTATAGACCCTCACACTGCCAGAAGTTATGGTGCTGTTCAGATGTGTTTCCAGGATTTTAAACAGGACGTTGATATTCATGCCAACATGCAGAATGCCAGGAGAATTTCCACAAAAGTTAATGGCTTTTCTTTTTTTAAGAGACAGGGTCTCCCTCCGTCACCCAGGCTGGCGTGCAGTGGCATGATCATAGCTCACTGCACCTCCACCTTCCAGGCTTAAGTGATCCTCCTGCCTCAGCCTCCTGTGTAGCTGAGATCACAGGCATGTGCCATCACACCTGGCTATTTTTCTGATTTTTTGTAGAGATGGACTCTTGTTATGTTGCCCAGGCTGGTCTCAAACTCTCGCCTCAAGCGATCCTCATGCCTTGGCCTCCCAAAGTGCTGGGATGTCAGGCGTGAGCCACTGTGCCTTGCCTCTGTTTACTTCTCAAATATGAAACTTGTTCAAGCTTTGCTATACTTGCTGTCTTTTGGGGGCTGAGAGCTGTCTCAAAAAATAAATAGACAAGTAGGTAGATTATATAGATGATAGATAGACAGATAGACATGATAGGATGGATGGATGGACAGAGAGATAAGACAGACAGACAGATAGGATGGATAGACAGACAGATGAACATGTGATAGAAAGGATGGATAGACAGATGATGGATGGATGATAAGTGGATAGATAGACAGATGATAGGATGGATGGATAGATGGATGGATAGATTCATGGATGGATAGAGCGCTAAGACAGACAGGATGGATGGATAGACTGATAAATAGATGACAGGATGGAGAGAGAGATGATAGATGGATCATAGGTGTATAGACAGATAGATGATAGGATGGATGGATAGGTTTCTGGATGGATAGAGAGAGAAGACAGACAGACAGGATGGATGGATAGACAGATAAATAGATGACAGGATAGGATGGATAGCTAGATGACAGATGGGTGATGGAGAGAGAGAGGGATAGAGAGTGAGAGAGACAGAGGAAGTGCAACTTCCCTTAGTGTTCAGCAAACCACGTCAGATGACCCGGTAGAGAACCCTCAGCTGACTGAGAACGTGGGCTTACCTTTATTGCCACGTACCCATGGCTCACGTCACTCGGGTTGCAGGGGCTTGGCCGTGGGGCTGGAGTACTGAGAAGCTGGAAGTGGGAAAGGTACAGTGAGGGGGACAGACTCTTCCATGAGAAGCCTCACAACATCCGGGGTCCTGGTGCTAGAGGGCACCCCCACCACCCCATCCTGGGCCCCACAGGGCACCGGCCAATCCATCGCCCCCTCCTGTGGGGCAGCTAGACTCCAGGCCATGCCTTCCTTCCAGCGCAGTGGCATCTGGCCAGCGGAATGCAGATGGAAGAGGACAGCCCGGCCACGTAACACCCTGCGGTCTCTTCTCCCCACCTTCTAGCTGGTGTCCCGTGTAACCTTACGTACCACCACGGGTGGAAGACGATGGTCCACCATCAGCCTGGGTTCCCAAATGACTGTGTGAAGTCAAGCCTGGCCATTGCCACCTCAACTTTACATAAGCAAGACGAAAACGGCTTGCTCTGAACCACTGGGAATTCAGATTTTAATCAGTACAATTTTCTGCGGCAGTTCCTCAGACGGCCACTCTGGCTCCTGGGGACACCAGGAGGAATGCAAAGCTCACGACCAGCCATTCCATCCTTGCCCACCTCCACTAAAAGGCTGCTTCTTCATGCAGGACAGAATCAAACTCTGCCTTGCTATTAGTTGACTTGGACTGCCATGACAGAATACAACATGCCGCTTCAACAATAGAAATTTATTTTCTCACTGTTCTGGAGACCAGAAGTTCAAGCTCAGGTTGTCAGCAGGGTTGGTTTCTCCTGAGGCCTCTCCTTGACTTGCTAATGGCCGTCTTCTCCCTATGTCCTCAGAGGTCCTTCCCCTGTGTCTGCATGTCTCTTGTGCCTCCCTGTATGTGTCCTAATCTCTGTTTTGTTTTGTTTTTTTAAGAGATAGGGTCTCATTCTGTCACCCAGGCTGGATGCAGTGGTGTGACCATAACTCACTGCAGTCTCAACCTCCTGGGCTCGGCAATCCTCCCACCTTAGCCTCCCCAGTAGCTGGGACTACAGGCACACGCCTCCACAGCCTGCTAATTTTTAAATCCTTCGTAGAGACAGGAGTCTCACTATGTTGCCCGAACTGATCTTGAACTCTCTGGCTTCAAGCAATCCTTCCACCTTGGCCTCTCAAAGCACTCGAATTACTGGGAACTCGAACCAAGGTGCCCAGCCCTAATCTCTTCCAAGGACACCAGTTAAACAGATGAGGGGCCACCTTCGTGACCTCATTTTAGCTCAATGCCCCTTATTCATATATAGTCACATGCTCAGGTACTAAGGGTTGGGATTTTAATAATTAAAGTTTGGGAAACACAATGCAGCCCAGAACAGCCTTCCATCTGCAGGTCCCTGTCCCGCCCTCTGGAGTCTTCGAGGGCTTAGGCCAACCCATCCCAGGAAACAGGGAAATTCCTGAACAACAAGAAGCTGACTTCTCTGACTTACTGGAATCAACTTCCCTGGGGCAGAAATGATAGAGAAGCAGACACTGAGCACCTGTAAGTGAACCCTTCCTCATGCCTGAGCCCTGTGGCCAGATATGCTGGGAACCCTACTGCTGGATGACATCTTTAGGCCTGAAGGCAGTGCCGGAGAAAGAGTGGGCTCTCCTCAGTGATTCAGTTTTCTGACCTCTAAAATGGGAAAGTAAACTATGGAATCTGCCTCCCTTTTAAATATGGAAGACCCTGCCTGGACGTCGCCACAAAGGGACACAGGAGATGAGTCACCCCACCTCTACCGTGTCTGGAGAAGACCAGGGTGGGGGTGGCAGGGAGGAACTCAGCCAAGGCCCAGGGCTCAGGGCTAGTGTCCCTCGCACCCCTCCTCTGATGTGTCCCTGGCTTCCTACATCCCACACCAGGGGATGCTCCTGTGCTTCCAGGAGTGGAGAGAGTGGAGGTTTCCTACTCTAATGATTTTCTCATGTGTTTGTGCAGTTTACAAAATCCATTCACGACTGAAGGAAACATGCTCTCCCTTGCTTAAAAAAAAGATGATATTTCTGTAGTAATGTAAACAGGTACAGCCACCATGGACAACAGGATAGGAGCTTCTTAAGAGTTAAAAAGAGAATTTCCAGGCCAGGCACTGTGGCGCATGCCTGTACTCCCTGCACTCTGGGAGGCTGAGACGAGAGGATGGCTTGAGGCCAGAAGTTTGGAGATCAACCTAGGCAACATGGCGAAACTTTGTCTCTGCAAAAATAAAAAAAATTAGCCAGGCACAATGGTGCACGCCTATAGTCCCAGCTAATCAGGAGGCTGAATGGGAGGATCGCCTGAGCCCAGGAGGTCGAGGCTGCAGTGAGCTGTGATGGTGCCACTGCACTCTAGCCTGGACAACAGGGTGAGACTCCAACTCAAAGAAAGAGAAAGAAAAGAAAAGAAAATTTCCACATGATCCAGCAATTCCACTTCTGGGAATATACCCCATAGAATTTAAAACAAGGACTCAAAGAGGTATTTGCACACCCGTGTTTGTAGAAGCATGACTCACAATAGCCAGAGAGTCAAAACAAGACAAGTGTCCATGGACGGGTGAAAGGATCAGCAGAAGGTGGCCTCTCCATGCAGTGAAGTATTATTCGGCCCTAAAAGGAAGGGAATTCTGACCCACGTTACAATATGGATAAACCTTGGGAACATTATGCCAAGTGAACTAAGCCAATCACAAAAGGGCAAATGCTGCGATTCCCCCTTACATGAGGTCCCCAGAGGAGTCAGATTCACAGAGACAGAGAGTAGAACAGGAAGTGCCAGGGGCTGCGGGACGAAGAGTGGGGAGTTTTGTTTAAGGGGTGGCAGAGTGTCCTTTTAGGATGATGAAAGGTGATGGCTGCTCAACAGCGTGAATGTTCTTAATGTTCCTGAGCTGTCCACTTAAAAAATGGTTCATATGGTAAATTGTATGTTGTATGTATTTTAAGACAGGGAAAAAAAAGGCAAGAGTTTTCACTTTTCCTTGTATCTTCCCCATCCCTCTGAGGAGAAGAGGCGGGGCACGGCTTACTTTCCCAGTTTTACAGGACAGACATCTGTGGCTCAGGCGTGATGAGAAGACAACCCGGCAAGGGAGACAGCACATAGGTACCCTGATCCCAAGTCCGATGTGCTTTCCTCTCTGTTGCCTGAGACCACGAGGTTTGCAGAACGCTGAATGAACTAAGCTTGGGCAAGACGCTTTAAGCTTGTGAAGTCACTAGATGTGGATTTTACTTGTCAAGGACAGAAATTAAGCCAACCCTATTATGGGCCGAATTGTATCCCCCCCAGTTCACATGCTGAAGCCTCAACCCCCAAGACTTCAGACGGCGACTGTGTCTGGAGACAGGGCGTTTAAAGAGGTGACGGAGGCAAACGAGCTCGTTAGGTGGGCCCTGACCCAGTGTGACCCGCGTCCTTAGAAGGAGAGGAGACCAGGACACAGAGACACCAGAGGCCTGCGGACACAGGGGAAAGATTACGTCAGGGCACAGGAGGGAGGCAGCCACCTGCACACCGAGGAGAAAGGGCCCAGGAGAAACAAACCCTGCTGGCACTTTGATCTTGGTCTTCCGGCCTCCAGAACGGTGAGAACGTAAATGTCTGCAAGAGAAGCCACCCAGTCGAGGCAGCCCGAGCAAACTACCCAGGTCCCTTTGCGGCCATGGCTATGCAGCCTGGGACGTACAGCCTGGGGCCTCTCTCCTGAGCTACAAGGACTGGGGCACCACACCTGTGGACGAGTGAGGTAGCGACCTTAGGCCAACCCAGAAGAACAAGGTGACTCAGGCCTGGCAGAACAGACGCATCCTCAGACAGCCCAGGGACATATGCAGGCTGTACCCTCTGCCTTAGAGAGGAACAGGTTTTACCTCAGAGGCTTCCCTCTGACTGTCAAGGGATGTGTGCAGGGTGGAACTAAGCAGTTAGCCTGAGAGCCTGGGCGGACCAGGTAGGGGCTCTGCTCCACAGAGTAAAAGTTCTCAATATCTATTTTTATTAAGTTGGGTTCTCACTCTGTTGCCCAGGATGAAATGCAGGGGTGTAATTATGGTTCCCTGCAGCCTCGACCTCCTGGACTCAGGCAATCTTTCTGCCTCAGTCTCCTGAGTAGTTGGGACTACAGGTGTGTGCCACCATGCCTGGCTAATTTTTTGATGTTCTGTAGAGACAAGGTCTCACTATGTTGCCCAGGCTGGTCTCAAACTCCTGAGCGCTCAAGCAATCCTCCTGCCTCGGCCTCCCACAGTGCTGGGATGACAGGTGTGAGCCACTGCGCCCGGTCAAGTTCTCAATATTGACTCTAAAACGCAAGGTCAGGTTGGTTTGGAACATCCCACCTGTGTCTTGGTTCCCGACTCTGGCACTGAGACTAGTATAAATGCTTGTTCTCAGAGCAGCGGTTTCCCTGTTTACTGACTGCAGAGAAAGAAACAAGACGGGCTTCAAGGACACTGTGCTGATGGTGTGATGGGTGAGGGACCCCACCAGAGGGGCCGGGGAGTCACACACGAAGCAATGAACTCCACAGACACTGGCTCACCACTCGCAACATTCTCTCCTGGGGCACACACCCCAGATAAGCAGCAGGAAGCCCAACTTGCTCAGAGGTCACATTACCTGCATCCCAGTCACTTGTTCCAGTTCTCTCAGGGCCGTGTCGGTGTCGTGGACGAGGATGGTGACCATCCCCAAGTCCCGGGCAGGCTTCAGATTAGCCCCGATGTCATCTAAGAAAACAACCTGAACCCGAAACAGCACAGACACCAGTGTCACATCGACCAAAGGAAAACTCGTGCACGAGGAAGAACACTGGAAACAAACTTATTAATCTACGAACAGGGGTTATGATATGGTGAGGAGATGAAAAATTCGTTTTCTTTCTTAACTGCCCACTCTTAAAACTAAAAGCATTTAATTACATATGCATACACAGAAACACATAGGTAAATATGTCCCCACCATGTACCTTCTGGTTTCAGCCAATTCCAAAACTGCAAAACTATTAAGAGCGTAGGAGTTCGAGACCAGCCTGGAAAACACAGCAAGACCTTGTCTGTACAAAAAAATCAGCTGGGTTTTGTGGCGCACGCCTGTAGTCCCAGCTGATGGGGAGGCTGAGACCGGAGGATCGCCTGAGCCCAGAAGGTAGAAGCTGTGGTGACTCTAGCATGCATGACAGAGGGAGACCCTGACTCAGAACAAAACAAAACAAAAGATTGAGAGCCTATATGCATCAGTCAAGATGACACTACATTCATCCGGGAAAATCAACAGGTTTAAAAAGACCAAAACAAAAAAAAAAGTTTCTGGAAAAGAACTGCAAAGAGAGCAGATAATAAAACAAATGATGCTGCTACAAGAGGTAAAAGAGTTGGTCCTGGAAAAGAAATAGACGTATCTATGAAATAGAAAAGAGTCTAGAAACAGACCTAAATACAAGTAGAAATTTCGTTTCTTTTACTTTTATTTTTATTTTGTAGAGACGGAGGTTTTGCTGTGTTGCCCAGGCCGATCTCAAAACTCCTGGGCTCAAGCGATCCTCCTTCCTCAGCCTCCCAAAGTGCTGGGATCACAGGTGTGAGCTACCGCACCTGGCCAGGATTTAGTTTCTAATAATGGTGCTGTATCCAGTCAGTGAGAAAGATTATTTGATAGTGTTGGTATGACTGGTTTACTGGTTGGGAGAAAAAATAAAGAAACCTTACTTCACATCTTGCCCCAAAATAGATTCTTAAAGGATCAAAGATTTAAACTTAAAGAGCAAGAAATAAGGAAAGAAGGAAAGGAAGGAGGGAGAGAGGAAGGGAAAGAAAAGAAAGTTCATTCCTAGAAGTTTCAGAAGAAAACACAGGTGCATTTTCTTACGATCTTGGATGAAGGCAGCCTAGAATTTCAAGCAGCGCCTCCAACCCAGAAACCGTAAGGGGGAAGCCTGACACATTTTTGGTCATGGGTAGATTCACAGCCCTGCTCTGATGGACTCCAGGTATCGAGAAGAGCAGAAGCTGGAGAGGTGGACCTAGAGGAGAAAGGAGGGGTCCCGGGATGGAACTCAGCAGGGATCCCAAAGACGAAGTCCAGGGTTGGTTCTGATCAGTTGATGGGGGAGGTGGGGCCAGCAAGGGAGGGTCAGAAGTATGAGGATAAGGAACTTGATCTCGGTCTAATCCCCTTTTAAAGAGGAAGAGTAAGCCGGTCTCGGTGGCTCAGCCTGTAATCCCGTGCCTTTGGGAGGCTGAGGTGAGTACATTGATTGAGCCCGCGGGTTCGAGACCCGCCTGGGCAGCGAGACCTCATCTCTACAATAAATAAAAAAATCAGCCGGGCGTGGTGGCGCATGCCTGTAATTCCGGCTACTCAGAAGGCTGAGGCGGAAGGATCGCCAGAACCCAGCAGGTGAGGCTGTGGTGGCCGGGAGTGGCCATTGCACTCCAGTCTGGGTGTCAGAGTGAGACTCGAACTCAAAAAAAAAAAAAGGATGAAGAGTAGGGAGACACCTGAGAGCAGTGCTTTAGGGAGACAGGTGAAGGGCAGGTGTCAGGGTACAGGCGTCTGGCAGGAGGCTGTAGCAATACTTGACTAGCCTTGTGGCCTTAAGAAAGTCTCCCAGAGTCTTCCTTCCCTCCTTCCCTCCCTCCCTCTCTTTCTCTCTTAGATAGGGTCTTCCTCTGTTGCCCAGGCTGCAAGGCAATGGCACAGTCACAGTTCACTGCAGGCTTGACCTCCTGGACGCAAGCCATCCTCCTGCCTCAGCCTTCCGAGTAGCTGGGACTACAAGTGCATGCCACCACACCTGGCTAAGTTTTTGCTTTTATTTAGAGACAGAGTCTTGCTATGTTGCCCCGGCTGACCTCTAACTCCTGGGCTCAGCCTCCCAAAGTGTGGGGATTATAGGTGTGCGCCATTGTGCCCGGCCCATTGTCTCTTCATAAGTAAACCGAGGCAGCTGGTATAACAGTTTTTGAGGATGCTTGTTGTGACCAAAGTCCCGTAAAGGCCACACAAAGGAGCCAGATACCCACCCCGGGAGAACTTTCTAGACTAAAGGATGGGTTAAAGTCCTTTAGGAGAAGCCCCGGTCTTGGAGAGGTGGACCTAGAACTGCCCTGCCAGACCCAGAACTTCCCCACCAGCTCACTCCTCAATTTTTCTCTGGAGCATTCTTCTCCCCTGAAAGCAAGCATCGCATACCTCGTGGGGGCTGGCCTTCAGGGTGTCGAGTAACAACTTGTAGATCTGAGGCTCAGGCTTGGCCATCCCGACGCGACACGACTCTATCAGAAAGTCAAAGTGTGGCGTCAGCTCACACATCAGTTGGGCCGGTCCGTCTCTCTCGGCGCGGTCGTCCAGCCAGTTGTTGCTGAGGATGGCGGTTGCAAAGCCTGAGAAAAAAGTCCCAGTGAATGGACCAGCTACAGAACGTTGCCCTGACGGGCTCCAGACGCCCAGCAGGGCCCCCCAGAATGGGCTGATGGGGTCCTGCCCACACCTCCACCTCCTTATGCCCAGCTTTCTTTTTTTTTTTTTT
>NW_007074633.1:1589-19431 GCF_000164805.1 Carlito syrichta | reverse complement strand
CCGGCTCAGGCAATCCACTCACCTCAGCCTCCCAAAGCGCTGGGATTACAGGCTGAGCCACCGAGCCCGGCTGTATGCCCAGTTTTCAACTGACAAGTCAGAAGAGAATCATCTCTACATACAAGCAACCCTTGAAACAGCCATGAGGGTGATCCAGGTTCATGAAGGACTTTTTATAATGTCTAGCTGGGGGGCTGGGTGTTGTAGCTCACACCTGTAACCCCTGCACTTTAGGAGGCTGAGTTGGGAGGACTGCTTGAGTCCAGGAGTTTGAGACCCGCCTGGGCAACATAGCGAGACCTCATCCTTAGAACTAAATTTTTCAAGTTAGCCAGGCTTGGTCATGCCTGTCGTCCCAGCTACTCGGGAGGCTGAGATAGGATTGCCTGAACCCAGGAGTTTGAGGGTTCAGTAAGCTATGATCGAGTCACTGCACTCCAGACTGGTTGACAGAGCGAGATGCTGTCTCTTCAAATCAAAACAAAACAAAACAAAACAAAACAAAAACACCTGCTTTGGCTATCAGGGACTGTGTCCCCTTCTCAAAACTAGAGAAACATAAACAGAGACAGCATTATTCACTGGCTTTACCTGCTCAGAGTCAGGCGTGGCTGGGTGAGTTGATTGTGAGACTCTTCTCATGTGATACGAGGGTGGCGTGATGGATGTGGGATGGCTTAGCCACAATCAGGCCAGGCTACTGCTAAGAGGGTGGCATGGTTTCAAGTCTGCCTTTGTATGAGAGCCAGGCACCGATGCCAAGTAAATACCTACAGAAGAAAGTGATCTCTTGTCTCAGACTGGGTGACATCTTTGAGCCTGTGTCAGCTTGCTCATGGCTCAGCCACTCGAACATCTGAGGCTGACAGAACCACAGTTGCTTAAAAGGCTTTGCTTCTCAGTCACCGTGACAAAAGATTGGGTCATTCGAGTCCTTACTGGTGTCATCAGAAGAGTTTTGCTCACAAGGAAGTCACTGGCATAAATCGCTTTATTAGATAAAAGTCTGTCATTTTTCCAACTATTCTAACAGTGTTGTTTGGCCATTTGACAAAACTTACTGTGGGGTCATTTTTAAGTTTATTTGTTTGTTTGTTTGTAGAAATGCGGTCTCACTATGTTGTCCAGGCTGGTCTTGAACTCCTGGGCTCAAGCCATCCTCCTGCCTTGACCTCCCAAAGTGCTGGGATTACAGGCGTGAACCACCATGCCCAGCCCTACTTTTCATCTGAAGATCTGTGATCTCCAAACACACTTCGTTGGCTTCTGACCTAACCTCCCTGAGGGTTCTTCATGGTCGGGCAGAGAATGACCAGGGCCAGCTCCTTACCGTTCTTTCTGAGGGTGAGAGCCGCGTGAAGCATGGGGCAGTTGATCTTTCTTGCTGAAATTGCTTTGCCAAATATTTGACTTATAGAGAGATCCTCGGGGAGGTGGATTCCAGAGGCCTTGGAGTGTTGCCTGCAGTTTTCTTCCATGAGCGGCACCCACTGTCAAAGTGAATCAATGGGACAATTGGTGTGACCACTTGGAAAAACTGTGGCAGTGTCTAAATCCAAGTGGGTGTACTCTCTGGGACCGAGCAGTTCCACTCCTAGACACACACCCACTGGAAATGTTAACATACGTTCCCCACAAGACAAAAAGGTTCATAAACACACTGTTCTTGAGTCTGAAGCCAGAAACGACCCAAATGCTCACTAAGAGCAGAATGGATAGACTGTGGTGTATTCACACTCTCACAGCAACAGTCTTCCTGACAGCCTTGCCTTAGTCTGTTTGGGCTTCTAGAACAATATACCGAGGCTGGGAAGCTCATAAACAACAGAAGTGTATTTCTGACAGTTCTAGAGGGTGCGAAGTCCAAGATCAAGGTGCCAGATGATTCAGTGTCTCGTGAGGGTCCACTTCCTGGTTCACTGTTGGCATCTTCTCACTGTCCTCACATGGTGGTAGGAGCTAGCTTCTTTTATGAGGGCACTAATCCCATTCATGATGGTTCCGTCCTCATAACTAATCACATCCCAAAGGCTCTACCTCCTAAAACCATTTCTTTGGGAGTTAGGATTTCAACATATGAATTTTGGGGGGACACACAAAGGAGGGGGGGGACAGAGGAAATGTTACCTGCGTCCCGTCACATTCAGACCACAAGAAGTCCCAAACTGGAACTACCCACATGCCCATTGTTATGGGCTGAATTGCGTCCCCTCAAGATTTGTTTGTTGAAGTCCTAACCCTCAGTCCCTCAGGTTGTGACCACATTTAGAGACAGGGTCTTAAAAGAAGCACTTAGGGTAAAAAGAGGTCACTAGCACATGTCCTAATTTAATATGACTGACATCCCGATAAAAAGAGATTTGGATGTAGACACACACAGAGGGAAGACCTTATGAGGACACAAGAAGGTGGCCATCTGCAAGTCAAGGAGAGAGGCCTCAGGAGAAACCAAACCTAAAACCCTGACCTGGGGTTTCCAGCTTCCAGAACTGTAAGAAATTTCTGTGGTTTAAGCCACTCAGTCTGTGGTATTTTTATTGCATAGCCTGCTGTGAACTAAATGATTATGTCCTCCCAAACTCTAGGCTGACATCTTAATCCCCGGGCTGGGCGTGGTGGCTCACTCCTATAATCCCAGCACTTTGGGAGGCCAAGGTGAGAGGATTATCTGAGCCCATGGGTTTGAGACCAGCCTGGGTAACTTGATGAGACCTCATCTCTGCAATAGATAAAAAAAATTGACTGGGTGTGGTGGCGTGTGTTTGTAGTTCCACCTACTTGGAAGACTGAGGTGGACAGATCACCTAAGCCCAGCAAGTCGAGGCTGCAATGGCTGTGAGCATGCCACTGTGCTCTAGACTGGGTGACAGAGTGAGACTCCAACAAAAAAAGAAAAAAAGAAAAAAGAAATCTTAATCTCCAGTGGGATGGCATTAGGAGGTGGGGACTTCAGGAGGTAATTAGGTCATCAGTGTGGTGCTCTCGTGAACGGAATTAGTGCCTTTATAGAAAGACACAAGAAAGCTTGCTTTGTCTTTCTCTATTTCCCGCCATGTGAAGACAGCAAGGAAGTGGCTAGCTGGAAACCAAGAAGAGGGCTCTTAGGAGACACTGAGGCTGCCACTGCCTTGATCTTGACTTCCCAGCCTCCAGAACTGTGAGAAATAAATGTCTGTTGTTTAAGTCACCCAGTCTATAGTATATCTGTTATAACAGTCAATGCTGATTGAGACACAGCCCTAGCAAACTAATACACTCACTAATAGCAGAATGGATTGTGGTATACACATGTTATCATAGCAGCAATATTTCTTTCTTTCTTTCTTTTTTTTTTTGAGTTGGAGTCTCACTCTGTCGCCCAGGCTGGAGTGCAGTGGCACGCTCATGGCCACCGCAGCCTCGACTTGCTGGGCTCAGATGACCCTTCTGCCTCAGCCTTCCAAATAGCTGGAACTACAAGCACGTGCTACCCTGCCCTGCTAATTTTTTGATTTATTGTAGAGACGATGTCTTGCCAAGCTGCCCAGGCTGGTCTCAAATCCCTGAGCTCAGGCAATCCTCTCACCTCGGCCTCTCAAAATTCCAGATTACAGGCTTGAGCCACCGCGCCCAGCCAGCAGCACTATTTCTAATAGTCCTCAACTGAAAACTGCCCAAACATTCATTTAATAGAAGAATGGATGAGTACATTGAAGTATAGCCACACCACAGAATACCATGCAGCAATGAGAATAAAATGATCTATATCTGCATGAAATAATACCTATGAATCTCACACATAATGTTTAACAAAAGATGTCAGACACAAGAGTTCATCTGTACAATTCCATTTATAAAGCACCAAACAGGCAAAAGTCACCTGTTAGGTTAGAAGTCACAACGATAGTCCTCTTGGAGGGGTAGTGCCCCCAGAGGGGGCAAACGTGGCTGCCTACAGTGCCGACAATGTTGTATTTCTTGACCTGGGTGCTGGTGACACGAGAACACTCAGTTTGTGAAAATCCATCAAGCTGCACACTATGTGTACTTCTCTGTCTATAGAGTGTACAGTATACACACATGAAAAGTAAAAAGATAATATTCGCTCTCCGCATAAGATCTTTTTAGAAGACAAATCAAGTGCAAGCAGCCTTTGGCACTGTAGAATTCAGTTTCTCGGATGTCTTCCTCCAGCCATGTGAGTTTCCTGGAAGTTATGCACAGACTGCAAGAAGCCACTGAAGGAGTCTGGATGGGATGCAACGTTCTCATGGCCACTGCTGGAAATCCACTCTATGATCCCCATGTTCTTTGAAAGGAAACAGTACTTTCCTCTTTCCTTACCTTCCAATATCACTAAAGATTTTTTGACTGTAGAGTTAAAAATAAATAATTCAGTAGAGTTCTTCCTAATAACATCATGACAATTTTCATTCACCCATTGCCACAATGTGTGTGTGTTTGTGTGTGTGTGTGTTTTCAAGGGGCTGCAATACTCCCCACATTAAGACACATTTGCCCTCATAAAAAGGTTGGTGTTTGCTATCCTGATGGGTCCTAAGTTCTCTAACAGAGTGAAAGATGGATGTAATTCATAGAAGTTTTTAAAGCTAAGTGGGGTGGCTGAAGCCTGTGATCCCAGCACTTTGGGAGGCCGAGGTGAGAGGACTGCCTGAGTCCAGGGGTTCGAGACCAGCCTGGGCAACTCGGTGAGACCTCATCTCTACAATAAAGCAAAATATTAGCGGGCATGGTGGCGTGCGCCTATAGTTCCAGCTACATGGAAGGCTGAGGCAGAAGGATCCCCTGAGCCCAGCAGGTTGAGGCTGTGGTGGTAGTGAGTATGCCACTGCACTACAACCTGGGTGACAGAGTGAGACTCCAACTGCAAAAACAAAACAAAACAAAACAGAATGTTTTATCTGTGTGCTTACAAGTAGCCTTTCTTCTTAGAGAGGGACTAATTGAGAATTCAAGTGGTGTTAGATGCTTATCACTTTGTTAAAAAATAATTGAGGCCGGCTCGGTGGCTCAGTCTATAATCCCAGCACTTTGGGAGGCCAAGGCAAGTGGATTGCCTGAGCCTGCGGGTTTGAGACCAGCCCGGGCCACTTGGCAAGCCCTCGTCTCTACAATAAATTAAAAATGAGCCGGGCGTGGTAGTGTGCGCCTATAGTTCCAGCTACTTGGAAGGTTGAGGCGGAAGGATTGCCGGAGCCCAGCGGCTCGACACTGGAGTGGCGGTGAGCGTGACTCTGCACTCCAGCCTGGGCGACGGAGTGGGACTCCGACTCAAAAAAAATTGAGGTTATGCGAACAATAACAACTTCTATTTATCAAGCACTTACTATGTGTCAGGCATAGTACCAAGCACTTTCCATGCTTCACAAGAACTGATAAAGGATACTCACCCCCACAGTACAGAAGGCAAAACTGAGACTTGGAGAAGTTAACTGAGACTCGCTGTGGTCACACAGTCTGCAAGTGGGACCCATGATTCAAATCCTGATGTCTGACCCCGGCGTCTACTCGTTATATGGTTACTGAATTAACAGAGCCAGCGGTCCTGCCCTAACACAGTCGCTCTGCCCATAGAAACTCGTACAAAGACATAGAGTATACATCTTTGAGGGCTTGGAAATTTCCCTGTGGTTGGCCCCAAGAGACTACAAACCAGTCTTGAATGCCTCTTCATGGTCTCCCCTTCCAGATCAGTCTTGTGATTATGCCACACAAGGGGGAAACCAGCGAAGGAGACCCAGCACTGCCTACGGAGAGCTTCCAGTCAGCGCAGGAGCCAGGCGTGCAGGCAGAGCATGGCTACAAAGGGGGAGTGCTCGGGGTCCCCTCACCTGGGAAAACGTGATCTCTCCTCTCATGAGGCGGGCAGTGGAACCCTCCGGGCCTCCTTTCCAGAAAGCTTCATTCAGAAGACCTCTGGAAGACACAGAGAACACCACCATGAACGCCCGAGGACTTCATCATGGCAGCATGTGGGGACGGGAACTGCTTATATTTCCTGAGAAGCTGCCACCAGGAAGGCCTCTGCCAGGAACTGGAAGATGCACACACGGTCCAGGTCGGGGGCTTCGCCCACAAGGAGCCATCCAGCTGAGGACACGAGACATAAGCCAAAGCTGATGCGATCAAAGGAGAAGTGGCTCCTGGGAACCTGCCTGGCAGAAATCCGCCTCTGGGTTTACCATGGAAGGGACAGGACCAGGACCGAGCCTGTGGCCACTGCCATCCTCGGCTCACACGCACCGGGCGAGGTCCTGAAGGACTTTCCTCTGATTCACGTTCTTCCAAAGGAATGAAACATTTTTACTCTGGCTTTGATTCTGCAGATACTTTCTATTTTATCTTAACCTCATCTTCTAAGTTTCAGAAGTGATTCCTGGCCGGGCTCGGTGGCTCAGCCTGTCATCCCAGCACTTTGGGAGGCCGAGGCGAGTGGATCACCTGAGCCCGCAGGTTCGAGACCCGCCTGGCAACTTGGCGAGACCTCGTCTCGACACTAAATCAAAAATGAGCCAGGTGTGGTAGTGCACGCCTGTAGTTGCAGCTATTTGGAAGGCTGAGGCGGAAGGATTGCCGGAGCCCAGCAGGTCGACGCTGGGGTGGCCATGAGTGTGCCACTGCACTCCAGCCTGGGCGAGAGAGTGAGACTCCGACTCAAAAAACAAAGTTTCCTGTGTTAAGGGCAGAATTGTGTCCCCAGCGAATTCATGATGTAAAATTTTTTTTTTATTTGAGGGAAATTCTAACTTTTAATACCTCAGAATGTGACAGTATTTAGAGATAGAGACCTTAAGACGTCATTAAGTTAAATGAGGTCATATAGGTGGCCCCAATGAGAGAGGACCAGTGTTCTTATAAGCAGAGGAGATTAGGATGCAGACATGCACAGAGGGACGCCGTGTGAGTACACTGGGAGAAAGTGGCCATCTACCAGCCAAGGAGAGAGGCCTCAGGAGACACCAATTCCTCCGGCACCTAGACCTTGGACTTCCAGTCCCCAGAACTGTGAGAAAACAAATTTCTGTTGTTTAGGATGCTCAGTCTTTGTAGCTGTTAACAGCAGCCTTGGTAAATAAATATGCGAACTGACAATTAAGTTCACGAATTCATCCTAGAAAAACTGCTACATACGTCACTGCTGAATATCACTATGGTTGCCTTTGAAGTACTCCCCTGGGAAGGTATGAAATGACGCCAGTGCCTTGTCCACTTGTCAGAGCAATTCTGGAACTCTTTTTCTGGAATGGCCATCAGAGCAGTTGCCATTACTCTCGATAACCTGAATGTCATCAAAACGTCTTCCTTTCAATATTTTCTTTATCTTCGGGTAAAGAAAAAAAGTCACTGGGGGCCAGATCAGGTGAGTAGGGAGGGTGCTCCAATACAGTTATCTATTTATTGACTAAAAGCTTTTTCACAGACAGTGCTGAGTGAGCTGGTGCACTGTTGTGGTGCAAGAACTCCTTTGGGGCTGTTTGTGCACACACCTTTCTCATGCCAAGATTTTCAGTTAAGATTTTCCTTACTGTTTCTCTATTGATGTTTATTTGGTCTGTTATGCTTCTCATAGTCAGCCGATGATTTTGACACATGATGGGACACATTTTTGCAACGTTTTTGTTAGTTCTGCTCATTATTGGCCATCCTGACCTCTCTCCCCTCAGAAAATCGTTTAATCCATTGGTACACTGCCATTTTCTTCATGGCATTATCCCCATAAACTTGAACTAACATCATGTCCCTGGTTTCACTTCCACTCTTGCCAAGTTTAACAAGAAAGTTAATGTTTGCTCATTGCTCTAATTCAAACTTTGACATTCTCATGGCAACAGCTCTGCTGGCCATTCCAGAAAAAGAGTTGCACAACAACTTTGGTGGGTAGACAAGGCATCAGTGCTAGCTTCCCAAGGGGAGGACTTTGAAGGTGACCGTAGTGATATTCAACAGTGAGGCATGTGATGCTTTTTCTAGAATGATTTGGCAAACTTAATTGTCAGCCCTCATACACTATGGCGCTTATTGATGGAACTGGCAAGCCAGTTAAAATTATTCACCACATTTGAGTGAGAGAACAAATATCTCCAACCTGAAAGTTTCGTTTCTGATAACAGTCAAGCACTTTTTATCAGACACCCTCTCACAGGAACAATGATCAACTCTGGACCAAATACAAAATGGTGTATATGGACCATCTATGGCCTCGCTCAACATTCCAGCGTCAGCAATGGCTTTGCCATACCTTTGCCATCAATTTTGGGTTTTTTTTTTTGAGTTGGAGTCTTACTCTGTCGCCCAGACTGGAATGCAGTGGCCGCTCCCGGCCACCACAGCCTCGGCCTGCTGGGCTCCGGCGATCCTTCTGCCTCAGCCTTCCATCAATTTTGTTTTTAAACAGCTTTATGAAGGCACAATTATGGCCATAATTTGAATGTTTGTCTCCTCTGAAATTCATGTTGAAACTTAACCTCTTGGGAGGCCGAGGCGAGTGGATTGCCTGAGCCCATGGGTTCGAGACCCACCCGGGCAACCTGGCGAGACCTCCTCTCTACAATAAATAAAAAATTAGCCAGGTGTAGCAGCGCGCCTATAGTTCTGGTTACTTGGAAGGCTGAGGCGGAAGGATAGCCGGAGCCCAGCGGGTCGAGGCTGCAGTGGACGGGAGCGTGCCATTGCACTCCAGTCTGGGCGATGGAATAAGACTCCAATTCGAAAAAAAAAGAAAAGAAATTTAACCTCCCATGTGGCAGTATTGGGGGGGCTTGAAGAGACGACTGGGTCATGAGGGCTCTGCCCCCATGAATGGATTAATTCACTTATACATAAATGGCTTAGGACTGATGGGTTATCATGGGAGGGGAACTGGGGACTTTATAAGAGAAGAGGAGACCGAAGCAGCACACGCAGCCCTCTCGCCAGGTGGTGCCCGGTTCCACCTCAGTTCAGTGCTCCGTAGAGCATCCCACCAGCAAGAGGCCCTTGCCAGATGCAGCCCCTCAGCCTTGGACTTCTCAGCCTCCATAACTGTCAGAAATAAGTTCCTTTTCTTTATATTGCTCAGCTTCGATATCCTGTTATAAGCAACAGAAACTGGACAAAGACAATTACATGCCATGAAACCCACATGCTACACGCCTATGATACAATGATTTGTAGCAAGTTTACAGTTTGTGCCAGCCTCACCACCTTCCAGGTACCACCCCCTCCAAAAGACCCCCTAGTGCCCTTCCATAGCTGCCCCTCTCCCTCCTATTGAGAAACAATACACAATTCGACTCCAAATCTGTTTTTTTTGAGTTGGAGTCTCACTCTGTCGCCCAGACTGGAGCGCAGTGGCCGCTCCCGGCCACCGCAGCCTCGACCTGCTGGGCTCCGGCGATCCTTCTGCCTCAGCCTTCCAAGTAGCCGGAATTACAGGCACGCGCTACCATGCCCGGCTGATTTTTGATTTATTGTAGAGATGAGGTCTCACTGCCCAGGCGGGTCTCGAACCCGCGGGCTCAGGCAATCCACTCACCTCAGCCTCCCAAAGGCGCGGGATGACAGGCTGAGCCACTGAGCCCGGCTTGACTCCAAATCTTTTATTGAGCACCTTAGGTGTGCACGGCATCGTGCCATGTGCTGTGATTAAAAAATGGGAAAGATGTGACGCTGTTCACAGGAAACCCATTGGAGAACAAGGAAGGCCATGCACAGACAAAGAACACATGGGATAAGTGAGTCAGAAAACCAAAGGGAAAATTATATTTTCTGCCTGGAGAATGGGGAATGATAAAAAAAAAAAGAAGAACCGGGGAAAGACTATAACTGTAGAAGAAGGAAACACCATTGAATCTATAAAACAACAGCAGACAGTTATTTTTTTTAAAGGTAATTTCGTCTGTGCACAGTGGCACACACCTGTAACCTCAGCACTCTGGAAGGCCAAGGCAGGAAGATGACTTGAGCCCAGGAGTTCAAGACTAGCCTGGGCAACATAGCAAGACCCATCTCTTTAAAAATAAATAAATAAATTTTCAAAATAAATAAAAGAAGTCATTTGAAATAACAAGAGCATTCTTGGTATTTGGAAAGCATTTCATTCCGAATTTTAAGGTTGCTTAATAATGGCAATCCATAGCAAAATGTCTACTACAGAAAACGAAACTGGCGTATCAAAAGACACAAGAGGCCGGGCTTGGTGGCTCAGCCTGTTTTCCCGTGCCTTTGGGGGGCCGAGGTGAGTGGACTGCCTGAGCCCGCGGGTTCAAGACCTGCCTGGGCAACTTGGCGAGACCTCATCTCTACAATAAATCAAAAAAAAGAAAAATCAGCTGGACGTGGTAGCGTGCGCCTGTAGTTCCTGCTACTCGGAAGGCTGAGGCTGAAGGATCACCGGAGCCCAGCAGGTCGAGGCTGCGGTGGCCGGGAGCGGCCACTATACTCCAGTCTGGGCGACCGAGTGAGACTCCAACTCAAAAAAAAAAAAAAAAAAAAGACACAAGAAAGCTTCCATGAACAAAGGGTAAAGTCACAAAGCAATGAAAGTTATGAGCTGAAAGATAAGGTCTGTGTGCCGACATACAGGAAGTTGCCTTGGGTTGTCTCTACAGAAATTCTCACTGGTTTACAGAACTAACATAGGTGAGTGACCGGCTGTACATTTGTGAAGGTTGATCATCCAAATGGGGTCACTCTTGTCCACACTCAACAAAAAAAGAGTCAAGAAGCGGGGTGGGGAGGTAGAGAGGTGGGGGTAGAGATACCTACTACCCAGGGTATAACACACTGCTCCAAGAATGCCGTTCTCTGCAAGCCTGACTGCTAGCACTGCTTATTTTAACCTAAAACCAGTTTTATCTATAGCTTCTGAGCTACCTTGCAGCGACTCTAAGACTAATTTTGCCCGCGGCTGTCATTTACCAGTCAGGGCCTGCCAGGTCCCAGACCCTTACTAGAACTGCTGAATGTTCTTGAAGAACAATGCATAACACCTATCCCTTTTTAAAAAATAATAAAACCCCTAATCTTTTCTTTCTTCTTCAGACATACTAAAGTCCACTGAGAACTGTGTCCCCCAAATTGCAATTCTTTCCCCCCAAATAAAATATTAAATTTAGAGATTCATCTCTGTGTTTTCATTTTGACTTTGACACACTGTTGAACTACAGGCTATGAGGGATGGGGTCCCGCATAAGGTGTTTTGTGACTACCTGGGACCAGCTAGTGTGCAGCCCACATAGCAAGTGGCTTCAAGAGGTAATCAGCTCAAGGTGGGAGTGAGCTGTGAAGGCTGTCACATTTTAAAGGCCTCTTTGGGCCTGTAACTTAAAGAGGCTCCACTCCTCAGATAAGAAGTTTCTTTTTTTCTTTCTCACTCGAAAGGCAAATTCCTTCAATAAACAAGCAATAAGAATTACTGAACTCATCAGAGAAGCAATCATTACAGGACTCATGAGAGAAAACTCCTCTGAGTTGAAGAAAGATCTGAGTTCTAAGAACTAAAGTATTTACCACAGGCTGGGTATGACTCCCACCTGTAGTCCCAGCTACTGGCTAAGGCAGGAGGATCAATTGAGGCCAAGAATTTGAGACCAGCCTGGGCTACATAGTGAGACTCTGGCTCTTAAAAAAAAGACTGCTTACAAAGGACCAGACAAAAACAATGCAAAAAAGAACCACAACAGGCATATGTTGGAGAAATGTTTCAATTCCTAGGATAAAACAGTGTAACAAACAGTCAAGTAGAAAAACAGATTATCAAAAGAAAAACATTTCAGGCTTCATTCTGCAACTGTAAATGTCAGAAGATTGTGAAGCAAGGATCACGAAACATGGCTCAGCCTGTAATCCCGCGCTTTGGGAGGCCAAGGTGAGAGGAGTGCCTGAGCCCGCGGGTTCGAGACCTGCCTGGGCAACTTGGCAAGACCTTATCTCTACAATAAATCAAAATGAGCTGGGTGTGGTAGTGCATGCCTATAGTTCCAGCTACTTGGGAGGCTGAGGCGGAAGGATCGCTGGAGCCTAGCAGGTCGAGGCTGCGGAGGCCAGGAGCGGCCACGGCACTCCAGTCTGGGCGACAGAGTGAGACTCCAACTCCAAAAAAAAAAAAAAAAAATTAAATGGTCAAAAAATTCTATCCCAGACAACTTATTTTACATAGTGAAGGCAGCAAAAAGACTCTTAGACATATAAACTAATAGTTTACCATCATATACCTTTCCTGAAAAGAAAATTCAAGAAAGATTTCCAGACAACTTAAAGATAGATCAAACTTTGAAAGTCACAGGGCTAGCTGTGAACAGGGCATCGAAATTCAGCTGCATGGAGGTCTCATCAGATGACTCAGAATGCTATTTGCTTACTTCACACAATTTAAATTTAAAATAATGATGGTCATCTTTAATAAAACTGGAAATTTAGCAATTGCTTTTATACTGTGGTAAAACATACATAACATAAAGCTGACCATTGGGACTTTTTTTTTCTGAGTCAAGGTCTCACTCTGTCACCCAGGCCGGAGTGCAGTGACATGATCATGGCTCACCTTAGCCTCAATCTCCTGGGCTCAGGCGATCCTTCCACCTTGGCCTCCTGAATAGCTAGGACTAGAGCACATGCCACCACTCTTGGCTCATTTAAAATTTTTTTTTGTAGAGATGAGGTCTCTCTGTGTTGCTCAGGATGGTTTTAAACTCCTGGGCTCAAGAAATCCTCCCACCTTGGCTTCCCAGAGTGCTGAGATTACAGTGTGAGCCACCGCACCTGGCCTGGAATCATTGTTAAGTGTACAAGTTCAGTGGCACTAAGTATATCCACACTGGTACAGCCATCGCCACCATCCTTGTCCAGAACTTTTTCATCTTCCCAATTAAAACCCTGTACCTATTAAACAATATGGGTATTGTTATATTGGCTACATATGAATATATATATTTTATTTATTTATTTTAAGTCAGAGTCTCACTCTGTCACCCAGGCTGGAGGGTAGTGGCATGCTCACGACCACTGCAGCCTCAATCTGCGTGGCCCAGGCGATCCTTCCTCCTCAGCCTTCCAAGGAGCTAGAACTACAGGAGCACGCTACCATCCCGGCTTATTTTTTTTATTTATTGTAGAGATGAGGTCTCATCAAGTTGCCCAGGCTGGTTTCGAACCCTGAGCTCAGACAATCCTCTTGCCTTGGCCTCCCAAAGTGCTGGAATTACAGGCTTGAGCCACCGCACCCAGCTATTATATATATTATACATATTATATACTATACATGATGCCCCTTCAGCTGTCATTTAAAATCAGATTATTTTGCATACATTTTGCAACCTTCTCAGTATTCCACAAAATGTTAACTATATATGAAATTTAATGTTATGCTGTTAACCACTATATTCCCTGTTAAGTGATGCTTACACAACTGAACTCTTGAAACTTACCATTATAACTGCAGTTCATCAATTGTCCCCAAAGAAAAAGTGAAGTAGGATTTCCCTTCCTACTCTACACTACTTTGTGTTATTTGAATATTTTATAATAAAAATTTACTTGCAGATTAGTTGTGTAATAAACACTCATTTTAAACTAAAAAAGAGGCAAGAAGTTTCAGAGAGCGCATTAAAATAGAGGCATAAAAAGCAAATGCAAGCCAGGCATGGTGGCTCGCACTTGTAATCCTAGCACTTTGGGAGGCTGAGGCGAGAGGATTGCCTGAGTCCAGGGTTTCGAGGGCAGACTGGACAACTTGGCGAGACCTCATCTCAACAATAAATCAAAAAATTAGCCAGGCATGGTGGCACACATCTGTAGTTCCAGTTACTTGGAAGGCAAAGGCAGAAGGATTGGTCAGAGCCTGGAAGGTCGAGCCTGCAGTGACTGTAAGCATGCCACTGCCCTCCAGTCTGGGCTCTGACTCAAAAAAAAAAAAAAAAAAAATGCAAATGCAAGTCTAGAAACTGTCCAGCCTTTGATACATATTTGCAGAAATAATACACAGGATACACCTAGGAAGTTATTTCAATTTCTGCATCATTATATTAGTGGATCACTTATTTCTCTCCCTCAAGAAACATTTACAAATTAGCCGGGTATGTGCCTGTAGTCCCAGCTACTTGGGAGGCTGAGGCGGGAGGACAGTTTGAGCCCAGGAGCTTGAGGCTGCAGTAAACTATGTTCACAACACTGCACTCCAGCCTAGACGACAGAGGGAGACCCTGTCTCTAAAAACAAAACAAAACGAGACAAAAAACTGTACTGAGCACTGCATGTGGTAGTCACTTCTTGTTCTACAATACGCATTTTTAAAGGAAATGTGGTGTGCTTTGGCCATGCCTGCTGTTCGGTCTTGCTGCGCCTGGCAGACCCTCCACAGTGACACTGTCTGAGGAGGTATGAGATTAAACACACACAACCGCCTGCAGGCCAGATTTGGATCTCAGGAACCCACCCTGGCTCTTCAGGATCACAGCAGCCTCAGCAGCCAAGGAAACCACCCCTTTTGGCACCCTGATCCTCTGAGGACTGGGTCCAAGTAGACACAAGTGTGGATCTCCCTTTCCCTCCCTGTGTGACGCTGGAAGAGCCAGCACCTGTCCTCAGGTGCTTATAGATGCTCAGGACCGCCCTGGCTTACATACTTCCTGCTGCCCCCAGCTAGGCCTTGCAGCCTCGTTTCATCTTCATCTTCCACACCAAGGACGCCTCAAACTCCTCACTCAGGAAGGTCTTGTCCGCTTCGGTTCCAACCACCGTACTGTTCCACCTCCAAGTCCCCAAACTCTTGGATCTTACCGTGAGTCTCGGCCTCTTGCCTCTTACCAGTTTCCTTGATCCATCACCCCCAGTGATTGGCCACCCCGATTCAGAGCTCCACTTATGTTACTCCCTCTCCACCCCCTCTCCAACACCCTCCAGGTCACCCCACCGGCCTCCAAAGCAGCCCCACGCCCATCGGCCCGACCTCCACGCTGCAGGACGATGTGGCCCCAACCACTTTCCTTCTCCACTTCCTTCTTCAAACCCCCCTCCTGCCTGGCTAGACTGGAACACTCAGTGTTCGTAGGCACACCGCACGCATTTCACCTCTGCAGGGTGTGCACATGCTGGAACCTTCTCCCTTGCGCCCCCCTCCCTGGCAACTTCCGCCATGAAGGCCTTCCTGCTTCTCCTGGTGGGACCCACTCCCTCCGTAGTCGAATCACCTCAGAACTTTGTGCTTCTCTGGCACGGCCTTCATCTTGAACCTCGACTCTCTGTGGCGCCTGAGTGTTCACGCCACCTAGGAAGTATGCTGAAAATGCCCACTGCAAGGTAGGCCCTGCAGAATGCTCACCTTCCAAATGAGTACCTTCATGGTGGGTTCACAAACTCTTCGGACTAGTAAGGTCAAGGTCATGCACTCTGACCTCCTGAGGTCAGCTGGGTTTGCTGTGGCCTGTTTTTTTTGTTTGTTTGTTTGTTTTTGAGTCGGAGTCTCACTCAGTCGCCCAGACCAGAGTGCAGTGGTCGCTCCCGGCCACCGCAGCCTCGACCTGCTGGGCTCCGGCGATCCTTCCGCCTCAGCCTTCCGAGTAGCCGGAACTACAGGCATGCGCTACCACGCCCGGCTGATTTTTTGATTTATTGTGGAGATGAGGTCTCGCCTACCCAGGCCTGTTTTATGGCAACTAAGAACAACCCCAACCATGTCAAAAAGGGAGGGTGTAAGTTAGTGCAACACCAGATAAACAGTGTAATGCTCAGTGCGTCACTTTGCTTATGCATGGAAAATCTGTGAATAAAGAAATGTATCAAGAACACAGATGCCCATCTGCCTTACGTGTTATCTAATTTAATCCTCGCAGAAACTTCTAGGAAAAAGTATTGTCTTATTTTATAGGTGACCTGACTAACACTAAAGCAAGGTCACCTGACAATGAAGTGTTAGAAGTGAGATTTGAACCTGGGTCTCACTCCAGACATCAATTCTCTTTCAAAGAGCCCTCACTTGGCTCTTTGTGGTGTCTGAGTTTTCATACCACATAGGAACATGTTGGAAATGCCCATTGCAAGGTAGGCCCTTGGCTGGGTGCGGTGGCTCACACCTGTAATTCCAGCACTTTGGGAGGCCAAGCCAGGAGGATTGCTTGAGCGCAGGACTTCAAGACCAGCCTGGGCAACATAGTGAGACCCAGGCTAAAAAAAAATTAGGCCACCTTTGTATGCTGTGTCTTGTATACTCACAAGTCATGTTCAGATCCACCAGGATGAGGTCACAGGTACAAATACATCTCATGGCTTATGCTCTTTCATGTCATTTAAAAAATCAAATGAATGACTCCAAAGTGAGATAACACCGTGGTTATAAAGGACATCTTGCAAATGAGTTTATATTCCCTCCTCTCAGCTTCTTGCATCAGCAAGTGATCTCAGTTGAGCAAGCACAGATCAGAGGTGACTTTCTACTTTCAGATATATCTGTCTGTCAAGTCCTAATTACCTGGAGTGTGATTATTCTGATTGTGGACTTTGTAGCCAACTTTATTTTTGTTTTTAGCTATTGATATATTTACTCACCTTGGACAGATTAACATCTTTACTGGAACAACAACCAAAAGAGGTGGAAAATCATAATTACCCAGAGGGGAAAGTATCTTAGACTGATGAGACAGAGCAGAGACCCCTTTTAGGGGCCTGCCAGGCATCCTCCCCAACATAAAAAATGACAAAAAAACTTAAATTCTTTGAAAAAAAATTCCAGACACCTAGCTAGCCCCAAAAAGTAAATGAGCAACGTAATAAGCAAAAAGGTAATAATAACTTCACACAATAGCCAAGGAAATTAAAAATCACATAATGTTTGGTTCTCTATAGAAACCAAAAAATAACATCTTAATACATGTCCCTGAATTGTCTTTCAGAAAGCTGAACACCCTCACCAAACAGAGACCCCCAAATAAGGGGAAACTGAGGACTGAACTCTGACCAGCTGTTCTTTTTTCTCAATCCTTTCCTTTTTAAACAAAGCTTCTCTTTCTTACTAACTGCAAATCCACCTTTAATCTACCTATGACCTGTAGGTCCCCACTTCGAGGTATTTAGCCTTTTTAGGCCAAACCAATTTAAAACTTCCCGGCACAGATGGATGACTCTGCTGACAACCTCTGCCTCCCTTGTCTTTAAAAACGCTTGCCCATAAGCCACTGAAGGTCTCAGGGTCTTGAACATTACCTGTCCCATTCTCCCTGCTTGGCGCCCTACAATAAATGCCTCACTTTCTCTTGCTGTAATCCCAATGTCAGTGTTTGGTTTTCTGTGCTGGGAAGGAAGATCCAAGTTTAGTTTGGTAACACTGGGAGGCAGAAAAACGGGTTCCAGAACCATCTAGGCCTAAGTATCGTGTGATTTGGAGCAAGTTAATCAATCCTCTTGCTAAACCTCAGTTTCCATGTTTGTAAAGTGAGAGGTGCTAGAAATTTCAAGCCCCCTTTTGGCTTGACATGCTTGTAGACACTAGCCTTTTATACGCTGTAGAGTAAAACAGGTTAAAAAGTCTTGCTGACCTTGGTGTCACAGGAATCCTAGACTAGGCCAGGTGTGGTGGCTCATGCCTATAATCCCAGCACTTTGGGAGGCTGAGGCAGGAGAAGTGCTTGAGTTGAGGGGTTCAATTCAAAGGGGTTCAATGTTGCCTAGGCAACACAAGGAGACCTCGTCTCTACAAAAAAATCAAAAAAGTTAGCCAGGCAAGATGGTGTGTACCTGTAGTCCCAGTTACTGGGAAGGTGGAGGTGGGAGGATCACTTGAGCTGGGTAAGTCGAGGCTGTGGTGAGCAGAGATGGTGCCACTGCACTCCAGCCTGGACAATAGAGTGAGACCCCAACTTAAAAAAAAAAA
>NW_007074633.1:0-1226 GCF_000164805.1 Carlito syrichta | reverse complement strand
CAGCAGGTTGAGGCTGCAGTGGCCGGGAGTGGCCACTGCACTCCAGTCTGGGCGACTGAGACTCCAACTCAAAAAAAAAAACCCCAAAATAAACAAAAAAAACCCTGAATATCTTAGATAGGACAGAACTCTCAGAGTACAAAGCTACCACTCTGTTCTCTATTCTTGCCAGTAATTTAGAATTTGCTATTACTTCCTTTCCCCGAGTGTTGCCAGGAAGGTGTTTCTTTCTTAATTTTTTAAATAAATGAGTCTCTCCTTTCTGACTGTAGGAGTGATATATGTTTGTAAATCTTAAAAAATTGGAAAATACAAAAAAGTAGCAAGATAAAATCATTCATAATTCCACCTGGGATTCATAATTTCAGGGATACTTTAGTGCATGTCTACAAGACTTTTTTTTAAAATCAGATTCTCACTCTGTTGGCCAGCCTGGAGTGCAGTGGCACGATCACAGATCACCGCCATCTCACCCTCCTGGGCTCAGGCAATCCTTCTGCCTCTCAATCTTCCCAGGAGCCGGAACTACAGGCGTATGCCACCACAACAGGCTAATTGTTTAAAAAAAAAAAAACTTTTGTAGAGATGAGGTCTTGCTATGTTGCCCAGGCTGGTCTCGAGCTGCTGGGCTCAAGCAATCCACCTGCCTCAGCCTCCCAAAGTGCGGAGATTACAGACGTGAGCCACTGATCTGGGTGCTTCCAGACATCTTTCTAAGTTGCAGCCTTTTTCCATAGTTAAAGCCATACTGTATAAATAGTTTTACATTCTGGTTGGCTTTGGTTTTTCTCATGTACTGTCACGGATTTCTTTTATGCCACTGAAATCTCGTCCTGAACATCCCATCTATTGGTGGATGCCTTCGCCTCTTCCGTTTCCCAGTGATGAGGCTTGGGGCTGTTTCTGCAATGTGCGATTATGGCAAGTAAGCCTGCAAACCCACGCCTCGGAAAAGAACTTTCTCCTCTTCCTTAGGACAGAGATGTGGCTGAGAGTGAACAGTTCCTCCCACTTTCGGAAAAGTTCAACACGGAGGGCAGCTTGGAAGTCTTCGGCAAGGTTTCATTCCCGAGCATTCGGAAAGACCATGCATCTGGTATCCGAGGGCCGGCTCGCGATCTGGATTGAGTCGTGGGGCTCCCGCCCGAAAGCAAAGCGAACCCGGGGCTGGAAGCCGAACAGCCGCTCGGCGGCAGGGGCCCCGCCTCCCGCGCCGCGGACCCCGC
>NW_007074632.1:0-23750 GCF_000164805.1 Carlito syrichta | reverse complement strand
CCTTAGGGGGCTGAGGCGAGTGGACTGCCTGAGCCCGAGGGTTCGAGACCAGCCTGGGCAGTATCAAGTCCTTAACCTATTCATTGCTTTATTTCAGCATCCTTTATTTCAGGATCCCAAGATAGTTTTCAGTATACTATCGCCAATTTGTTCTCAAGTGTTCAAAAAATATTTATATTCATTTTATATTCCCAATTAGATTATTTTTTTCCTTGTTGAGATAAATTAAAATGGTCTTTGGAGTACTCAGCTATGAAAAACCGTGGCGTTACTAAAACAAATCCACTTGCAAGTTATTCCATAGATAACAAAAGGTGAAACAAATTTCTGAAAATATGTCATATTATACTAAAGACATCGGCTTATTTACTAAATAATAGGTATTTGTGCTTTGGAGCTATACATTGAAATCTATGACATTTTAAATACAAGATACATCATCCCTGTCTGGGATTGAGATGGGAAAAAAATCAGTCACAGCATGGGAAACTGCACATATTTCCCTCATCTATAAATACTGATTTATAGTCTACACTAAATCTCACTATTTCAGGTACCTATTCCCCATCTCTGCTTTCCCTCCTATTCTTCTCTCCTCTCAGAGGAGACTAGCTAAGAAGCAAAGAACAGAACAAGGTACTTGCTTATATATCTATATCATTGGTATGTAAGACATAGCAATTGGTATATAAACATAGACAATGTCAGATAAAATTTATTTGCCAATATCAATGTGTTTCAGATATCCTAAATATTAATAAGGTGAATTAGCAAGGCAATAAAATGTGGATAAAACAAAGCTGCTATAACTCAGCTTTATTAACTAGTCAATAAAACTCTTTTAAGACTATAAGGCTGAGCAGGGCTCGGTGGCTCAGCCTGTAATCCCGCACCTTTGGGAGGCTGAGGTGAGTGAATTGCCTGAGCCTGCGGATTCGAGACCCACCTGGGCAGCGAGACCTCATCTCTACAATAAATAAAAAAATCAGTCGGGCATGGTAGCGCATGCCTGTAATTCCGGCTACTTGGAAGGCTGAGGCGGAAGGATCGCCAAAGCCCAGCAGGCGAGGCTGCAGTGGCCGGGAGCGGCCACCGCACTCCAGTCTGGGCGACAGAGTGAGACTCCAACTCAAAAAAAAAAAAAAAGAAGACTATAAGGCTGTATATTACAGAAGGATTTTCTTGTATTAAAAGAACATACACGATGAACTGTAGTTATACATTTAATGTATTCAAAATCATCTCTACCCAATGTATGTAAGAGAGACAACATACCTGATATGATGGCACTGAAGGATAGGGGATAACCACTCCTTGAATCTGATTTCCAATGCTGTTGGGTTGGCCACTGACTAGGCTCTGATTCTGGGGTTGCTGGACTCCAACTATTCCTTGGTAGCTTTGTTGCTGGTTAGGCATAACTTGATAACCTGTAATGGCATAATAATTTAAATCCTGCTTTGAATTTATTTTATCTAATAAGATGTTTTTGTATTTTATGCAAGTACTTTAATGTTCTAAAATAACATAATTTTGATTAAATGGCAAATCTCCAAAACCATCTATTATAAGGTAACATTTAAAAAGTTTACTACACAAAAAAAATTTTACTACATAGGTAACCCAAGTATCTACATTCCCCACTTAAAATACATTCTAATAAAAATCTGTGTACAAAGATTTCTTCTACAGTTGAGAAACCTTACAGGGTCACACACTTAGATAGCAGGGCAACTATTATTGTGCATAACAGTCTATTATAACAACTAGTTTCGGGGGACCAGGACTGGACACATAATATATGGGGCATTGTGCAAAAGGAAAATATGTAGGGCTCCTTGTTAAAAAATTATTAAGAATTTCAAATTGGTAATAGCAGAACATTAACATAAGCTTGAAGCTCTGTGCAACTGGAGACGTTGCATGCCCATGACACTGGGCCTGCTGGTGATCCAAAAAACAGAACATTGGGGAGAACCAATTTTATAAAAAGATTACATGTTTGAAAAATCACACGAAGATATGAATCCTTACATTAAGAATGGGTCAAAGATGTAAGGCAATTCAAGTTATACAGTAATGTTTTAGATTATTTCTTCACTGTCACTTAAGGTCACTTGACAGAAAAATAGATCATTAAAGAGATGAAGTAACCTGCTCAAAGTGAAAAACAAACATTTAAGGGACAACTGTGTCCAAGCTGAAGTACTGCTAGTAATTTAGGTTGTAAGAGTATAAATTTACTTTTATCAAGTGTATTTATTTATTTACATAAGAATCTACAATGATAATCTCTGAGCAGTGAATATGAATTGTACTTTGTCTCCTGATCCTAAGGGGGATTCTTTTAGGCACACTAATTAGCTCAATAATCATGTAAATTACTAAAAGCTACTACTACCAGTCTTTTAAAAAAGCCCGCCACGAACAGTTTTTGTTTTTCCAGAAACTAGATAAAAATAAATAATCATCTAGATTCAAGGCATTGAAAAAATTTTCACAAAGATGAACTGAACTATGCAGACTTCAACAGCAAAAGGACAATGAGATAACTGATAATACCATAAATATATTTTATAATCTTATACATATCAAGTTTCATTTACATTCTCATGAATCCCCAAACCAACAAAAACTGCAATGTCAAGTACTAATGACAGACAACAGAATCACTATAGTTGTCTGGTAGCCTAAATGGTTCTACTTAAGGACTAAATAAATGAATAAAGTATAAATACAAGGTACCTTCTCTAAAAATATAAATACAAGGTACATCTAGTAACCAAGCAACATACTAACAACAACGTAAAAATTCAGTTATAGCATACTCTTTAACAGTAAAGAGTTTTTATAAAATGATGCTATTTCTATGGCAACAGTGTTTTATGTCCATGTTTTAAATGACTTCTCCCCAATCTAACTTTGTACCAAAAAAAAGTATTATAGTCCTCATCTGTCATAAAGTGATTAATATGTTGTCTGCTAAACCTTTATCCCTTGTGAATTTCCTGTTATTACTTAAACTTGTAGGCAGGTAAAGAAACAGCAGAAGAAACTTCCTTTCTTGCTTTTTAGTCTCCATTCAACTGTATTTTCAATTCATCAAATGACAAGTATTTCAAATTCATACCTCAAATTCCAAATACCATCAAACCACATACTGACAAATTTCCACTCCTAGGAAAATAAAGGACAGGAATGGAAATGGAATGTGAACATGTTGGAGACGCCACTTCTCAGCAGACACACACACACACACACACACACACACTTATTGCAGCATCAGAATTGGGGTTCTCCATAGACTGGATACTAACTTCTTACAATAGATATGACAGAATTATAGTCTACTAAAGTAAAAACAAAGAAACAAACTGTGGATAACTGGCAGAATTTACTGTAATATAATCTGACTTAAAATAGTTGGACTTAATAGTCATATCCCCCTAAGAAATTTAAAATGTTTTATATATTACTTTTTAAAGTTCATTCAAAAATATTCAAGGTTATACATTGCCTTGAAAGAAAACTTTAAAAAGCAAAGTCAATTTATGTGCAAATGTGACTGATTTTTTTACTTTTTAAAATTTATCAGTTTTTGGAAACTCATTTGGGAGATCTGCCTAAAATTCCCTGATAGGTCTGATAGAGAAGGCTTTCAATAAAGTTATAGAAACTATGTCACAGTGATTTAATGTGGGGTCAGATGGACACTACATCATGAAATTTGTACCAGTAAACTTTCAATGGAATCTAATCTCCATTAATTCTCATGCCTACAAGTTCACATATGCACACACATCCACACAAACACCATGCACATTTTGAAAATGTGACATCATCACATATAAAACACCTGACTCCAACATCTTGTCTATAAGTAACAACGGATAGAAAAAGGGACACTGTGAGCCCAGTACATGCCAGCTGGGTTATATAAAAGGAAGTATGATATGGTCCCTATCTTTGAAATCAGGCATTCTTAACCACGATACCATATGAGGTTAGCAGTATAAATAGAGTCTTATGAAAATAAGAGGAAGAAACTAATGCTGACTGATATTCATGGAGGTAGTGACATATGAGCTTAGACTTGAAAAGGAAAAGCACATTCCGCAAAAAGAAAAGGCCTGGAAAAAGTAACACATTATTAATATATTTGAGGAATAGACAACAATCAGGAGTAGCTGAATATGACATGTGAAGTGATGAGGGCAGAATGGAATGCTGAAGCAGCAAAGGTTTTACATGCAGAAGACCGGTGAGATTTATCGGGAAGTTCTAGATTTTAAAGACTGTGAAAGTAGAAAACAAATACTGGCATCAGTACTTGTTTCAGAAGTAGCACAAATAAACTAGGAACTATATATCCTTGAACAATAGTGGAGCTAATAAAAATGAGAATGCTAAACATTTTAAAAGAAAATACCTTCCCTAAGAAGCACTCTTATTAATTCCCTCATGCTTTTGTCCACTGCCTTACACAACATCTAATAAAACTCTACAGGGGACAAATGTTTTCCTGCTTGTTAGTTGTTCTCTCATGGTTTATGTATGCCTTTTTAAAAAATGAAAATGGTGTGCTTTTTAAGAGTAAAGGAAAAAAATTTTAGCACCCACTACTTGGGTGTTTTTCTTTAAAAGAAAATGACTGACATTAACTATTACAAGGCTAAGCCAAAAAGTGGGCACTCAATATTTATACTCGCTGACTGAACAATAGGGAAAAACAACAACAGATTGGAACCAAAATAATATATGCTTCTACACAAAACCAGAAGCTTACTATGTGCTGATAGGCTAAGAACAGCCAGTTTCTCACTGTCTATGTTTAGTAAATGACTTCTGATAACAAAAGCTTGATTTAAATTTTAAAGTAACATTGGTTTGTAAGGTTAAACATATTTAGTCAACTTTTCATTAAAATGACACCTAATTCCACGAATACAAATCACATCTGTCTGGAATTCATGGATCACTCATTAAGTCTCTCCTAGAAAACTTCACAGCAGCTGAATCACAGATTTCATATAATTAACCTCCAAGAGCTTACTTGGTAAGAAAGAATACTGAACTATTTAAATTCATATCTAATATGTACAGTTTGAAATGATAGTATTTCAACATTTCTGTAAAAATGTGGACATTAATGATACTTTAAAAATTCTTATTTGATCATAAAAATTATTTTCATGGTAGAAGATTTGGAAAATAAAAAGTAAAAGCTACTATGGAAAAATAGTCACATATAGATGATCACCATATGTTGTACATATGGTTAGCCTCATTTTCTATGCAGAGAGCACATATATATACACATTTACATTATTTATAGAAATGGGACTATAAATATATAATAGGTTTTTAAACAGTATATATGTTTTTTTCATGTAATGCTTCCATATCTGATCAAAACAGACTTTACAATCTACGGGAATAAAGTATTTAGGTAATTTTCTTAAAACACATTTAGAGCTGGGTGTGGTGGCTCAAGCCTGTAATCCCAGCACTTTGGGAGGCCGAGATGAGGGGACTGCCTGAGCCCGTGGGTTCGAGAACAGCCTGGGCACCTTGGAGAGACTTCATCTCCACAGTAAATCAAAAAATTAGCTGGGCGTGGTAGTGTGTGCCTGTAGTTCTGGCTACTTAGAAGGCTGAGGTGGAAGGATCGCCTGAGTCCAGCAGGTAGATGTTGGTGTGGCCATGAGCATGCCACTGCACTCCAGCCTGGGAGACTGAGTTAGACTCCAACTCAAAAAACAAACAAAACAGCAAAACAAAAACAGCAAAAACAAACAAAGAAACAAAAAAACATATTTAGACTTCAAGTTTAATGTCAAAGGATGAGAAAATAATTCAATTGAAAGCATGTGTCAAGAAGCTAAAAAGAAAAAAAGACTAAATATTTTAGGATAAACTATGTTGACTCTGTCTGCTCTGGAATTCAGCCTAAAATTTCTATGTCTTTTCATTAGAATACTACATAATTATCATTGCTTCAATGGCACTGCAAGGTAATATTAATAGCTAACACTCATATGACATCTCTTGGGTTTCAGGCACTGTTCTGAATACCTTACATCTATTAACGCATTTAGTGCTCATAATATAATGAAATAGGTACACTTACTATCCACATTTACAGATGAGCAAACGAAGGCACAAAGAGGTTTCATAGCTCGTCCAAGGCCAACAGCAGTAAGTGTGTGGCTGATAATTGCATACCAGTCTGATTCTAAAACTTACTTGTCTTCGGGACAAATGATTAAGTAGAAAAGGTATTATAGGAATAATACTCAAGTAAGCAGAACCTGGCCATTTTCCATGAATTTTGGCTAATGAAGACTTTTACAGTAGTTTAACTTATCTAAGTATCAAGATAAAATTAATTACAGGCAGACTGATAATTATAAATAAAGTCAATCAAACAGAAAACTTTTCGTTCTTTTTTTTTTTAAATTGAGGTTTCACTCTGTTACCTAGACTGGAGAGCAGTGACACAACCATGGCTCACTGTAGTCCAGACCTCCTGGGCTCAAGCAATCTTCCTGCTGCAGCCTTTCTAATACCTGGGACTATAGGTGCACACCATCACGCCTGGCTAATTTAAAATTTTTTTGTAGAGACGAGGTCTTATTATGTTGTTCAGGCTGGTCTTGAACTCCTGGGTGCAAGCAATCCTCTCGCCTCAGTCTTCCAAAGTGCTGAGATTCCAGGCATGAGCCACCACGCCCAGTCAGATTTTTAAATTTTTGTCCCCTATGTATTTCAAATTTACACTTCCCTGCCTTATTATAATTAGGTTACATACATAAATTGATTTTATATATATATATAAATAATTAAAAAGGGTTACTGCACTCTAGCCTGGGCAGCATGGTGAGCTTCTGTCTCTAAAAATACTAACCCCCGCTCCCCCCAAAAAACAATGGGGGAGGGGAAGAGGCGGCTCAAATGGTGGCATATTTCAGGTTCCACATCATGACTCTTTTTCTTAGTCCGAGTGTTTCCATGTTAATCTCCTACATTTCTCTCTGGGTTTTAGCTTTGCTATATTTGCTATATTGCTTTTGCTAAAAATGTATACTCTGTTGCCATATTACAGATGAATTTATAGAGAATTTCTCTCGCAAAATTTTCACAGATGTCGGCTGTCTTCTCCACAAAGTCAAGTTTTCAAGAAGTCAGACTTTACCCAGTGGGGCAATTCTAGCTTTAACCTGAACACCTTGTGTGCTAGGAGAGCTGTTCTGTTCCATGGGTGATATCTGGAAGCTCTATGAGACAATGGCTTTTTTCTATCTACACAGTAACTTTCCATTCAGTTTTACATTCCAGGCAAGAAAATCCACCAAGTTTGAACTACACTGGGTACATTTAATGTGCTATACGTCTAGAATCCGAGGAAGAAAACCGTACTGGCATAGGACAGGAACCTGAACTGTTTTTTCAGAAGTCAGGATGAAAAGTTTTTAGCATTCATTCCAATAATTATAACACAACACAGTAGTACTGGCTAAAAATAATTTGGCTTTGGATTATACTATCTAAAAAGCAGGATATGAAAGACTACTAAAAGGTAATTGGACTTTTCTTATGAAAGAAACTGTGGGATCTATGTTGGTCACAATAAAACTATAAACACAAGTGAAACTACAATAAATACAATTGGGAAGCACTAAAAACAAACAAAAAACCCCATCATATCACTCTACTAATCAAAGACAAGATTTCTTACTATTGTCTATGCAAGACAAGACCATTGATAACATGTAATTACCAGCATAAAATAAAGGATCACTAAAGTACAGGCATGCCTCACTTTATGGACATTTGCTTAATAAAATTTACATCTTAAAAGAATTGTTCAAGTTGCTTACAAACGTCTCTGAACCTTTGTTTAAACAATAAAACTTCCAGCTGCTGGGCAAGAACTATTACAGAGTGGCACCTAGAAAAGTGGCACCGTGGTTCAGGTTCCTTATTTAATTATTCAAGAGGGGGGTACATAATTCTGATCGTTTTAAAAGTATAGTTTGAAGACTGCCAAGTATGAGAAAAAAAAAATCCAATGATCTGGAAAAGAGGGAGAAGGTTAAGGATTAGGAAGGAAGGAGAAACAGATTCCTGGAGAATTAAAAACATGATTAGGTTCAAAGAAAAAAATGCTACAAGAAGAGTATTTCCAGTATTTTGACACTTAATATAACAATTTAACTGCCACATCAATTATTTTTTATTAAAAAGTTTGTTTCAATACATTAGAATTAAAAAAAGAAATTCTTCCTGTGATATAACTGGATTTGACCTGGAAGTTAAAGGAAAACAGGGTATCTTTTATAGAAATTAGTGTCAATATTGTGGGAAAACCTAAATTTTGTAAAGCAAGCAATGCCAATGGTAAGTGATACCAAACATCAGAATAAACACTGGATCTCAACATAGGTGTTTTTTTTTCTTTTTAAACAATACTGTTCTCCTTTGATAAAGGACTGCATTGTTGCAATAATATCCCATTTCTTCCAGCACTTTCAGAGGAAAGCACAATCAATTCTGCAAGCTGAGAGAACTAGGACAATATAAATTGATGGCTCAGGCACTTCCCCTGGAGTGCTCCAAAGAATATTCTATTTTTAACTCTGTTTCACTTCAACAGAGAAGAGGGCAAGAAGAAAATGCAGTGCTCAGCAGAAAAGTATTGCACAGGCTTAAACAGGATAGTTTTATTTTATATAGGTGACCCGAATTAGCATTTGTATTAAAGGAAGACATTCTAAATAACACAGATTAGACACAATCTGAAAAATAATAAAAAGAATTAGAAAACTGCCTAGTCAGAATACCCATAAATCTAAGGTTATTTCACTTAATATTACTTTTACATTTTTTCAAGATGGAGCTTGTATATCAGAAACGCTGTGAAGGTGGGTTTTTTTGTTTTTTTTTAAAGATGAGCCATTTTATTAAATCTAAATTTATTTGCAACGAGGCATTTGTAAGACAATTTAGAAGAACTGTTTCCAAATCATTAAAACCTCAAGCTTATTATTTTTGGTCAGTCTTCTCTCTGTGTCACTGTTTTAGTGGGCAGGCGACTAAGCCTAGTCCCATAGATAATACTGGGAAGGAGATATAGTTGCCATGCACCTTCACTATCCCTTCTCCTCTATCATCCTCTTTTCTCCCACTCCCAAGTCTGAAATAAACATATACAGAAACAAAAACTATTGTAATAAAAACAGTCACACAGAGGTTATAGCTCACAGCTATTTAAATAACTATCTGATGGAAGAGTCTACACAACTCAAGGAAATCTGTGGGTACTTACCAGATATATTTGGCTCCAGATTTCAGTGGCGGCAGGTTAATGGAGAAGGGAAAAGGGAAATAGGTGGATTTGTAGGTATTATACAATGTCTGAATCTGTGCTGTTTACACAATACATACTAAGAAATGCTCACACGGAATCAATGAAAAAACAAGGATAGACTGGGTCACCACCTAGTAATACAAATACAAAATGTCTACCACTCGGGTCAAAAGTCGTTAATAGAGAAATTACTGACTTCGTGCCTAGAGTCCCTGTTTGACATAGCTGACTCGCCTATCAATAAGCCCCCTTCCCTCCACACTCGATAGTTGCTCTTTATTCCTTGCTTGCCTTTTATACCCTAGTTACTCTAAAATCCGCCCCTTGCAATGTTGTCTTTGCTCTGCACACCCTGAAGACTGCTTGTCCCTCAACAGTGTGGTTCATCGTTCATCAGGATCCGACTATGTTCACCAGTCTGCTGGTGACAAAGCTTAATTAATTTGAAACCACATCGTTCTGAGATATCAGGAAAGCAAAGACTAAAATACGTGTTGATAACTTTTGAATGTCAGTTGTTGCAAAACAAAATTATATTTAGTTTCACAGAATCATTTTGCTTCCCACAGGTGTGCAATAACATCAGTTTGGAAAAAAAATTAATTATATCCTGAGTAGATGTCCAAGTTGCTTCAAATGCATTTAGGTATCTTAGGCCCACCTGATGGCATGATTTAATGCATAATAACGTCCCTAAAAAGTTGTGTAGCAATAGGGAGAGAGTATTTGTTTTCTGCTAATGAGTTTGGCATGCTTAAGACATTAAACTTTTTAGATAAGTTCCAAACCAAACTGAATTTGCCATCTAAATCTGCTTTGGAAAAGAAATTAAAGCAATAGCTTTCACAATTTTTTAAAAGGTAAATTATATTAAGCCAGAGTTGTTATTCAAATTCAAATTCTTGTTTCTGAGTATGAGGCATGATTAAAAGGCATTACAATTACTGAAAAATATAAGCAAATGTTAATATATCTTAATACAGCATTGAAGAAAAAAAAAGCAAAAAAAGCAGTGGAAACCTGAGTAAAAAGAAGTCAGGAAGCAGCTGAAAAAGAGACCGGTTCACTGTGAGAAATGTAAACCTCTCAGACAGTGCTACGGCCCCGAATCCAACAGCTCAGGAACAAGGCCAATTATTGCAAAATATTAAACATATATGGTAAAGCTGCAAACTTTTCAACAGAGTCATAAGAACAAAAGCAGCTACACAGAAAAGAGTCAGGGCTTTATAAACCTAAAATCTCTGCCATAATTACTATCTAAAGGAAAAGTTTCTTTATAGGATACCAAACTCCTTATATGTAGTGTACGTTATAGTAGTCAAACAGTACATTTTATGATAAAGAATTAAAGTATAAATCTCTACTACTGCAACTGGCAAGTAACCAGATTTTTGAAACAGTTGCTTGCATGACTCCAGTTATTGATAATAAATTGCCAAGCTATTACAAACCAATTTTCTAACATTCTACCTTTCTGAACTAGAATTGACTCATATGAGACACAAAGAATAATGGAATTTTAAAGTACACAGAAGCTTCGATAGATAGTATAGTAATATAGTAATACTTTACAAGTGAATATACTGAAACTCGGAGGATTTATGTGATAGCCCTAATACCAGTTAAAAACGACCAAGGGCCATCCAGATTCTGACTCTTATTTTGTTGTTCTTTCCTGTCATACAATGCATTGTCTTAAAGCCTGTAAATGTGACCAGAATTTCTTTTGTGTCTGTTGACAAGGGTTTACTGAACCTTGTTTCGAATACCATGGTCAGTAGTTTTAGCTTCATAACAAAAAACTAGTACACTCATTTCCCAGCAGTAATGTTGGCACTAACTTCAATTCTGTTCCTATAATAGATGAAAGTGTATTGTCAAGAAGATCAATACCATTGTGACCTATGGGCACACACATGGATAACAGACCCAAAGCATTCGATCCTTGAGATATTTTCCCAGCCTCCTCCTTGGCCCCAAAAAAGAAAATAACAGAAAGTCTCATATATATATATTGCCCAGACTCTATCTGGTCTAAGAATATTTGATTCTATTGAGTTTGTTAATTTGAGGCAAAATTTATATTCTTTCTTTCTTTATTTTTTGAGTTAGAGTCTCACTCTGTCGCCCAGACTGGAGTGCAGTGGCCGCTTCCGGCCACCGCAGCCTTGACCTGCTGGGCTCCGGCGATCCTTCCGCCTCAGCCTTCCAAGTAGCCGGAATTACAGGCATGCGCTACCATGCCTGGCTGATTTTTTGATTTATTGTAGAGATGAGGTCTCGCTGCCCAGGCGGGTCTCAAACCCATGGGCTCAGGCAGTCCACTCACCTTAGCCACCCAAAGGCGCGGGATTACAGGCTGAGCCACCGAGCCCGGCTGCCAAAATTTATATTCTTTAAATTAATATTGAAACATTATTTGTGCCACAGTGAAGAAAAGTTCCAAATCTACCAGTGCTTTCATTATTTGGTTGAATAGTTTCATCCTTTTATGTGATTTTAAAAAAAGTTAACATGCTTCTTGACACTTTGTAGGGTAAGCAAGTGTTGTTTGACAAGAAATAAAAATGTAAGGAATGTAGAAAATTATTTTTAATTATATTTAGACTGGAATAATAGAATGTAGGGAAATGAAATAAAAAAACCCAAAAAGGAAACCTAGAAAGTATTGTTTATGTATAAAAACATAAATTACTGAGACAGAAATTGCTATAAATCTGTAAAAAATACATTTTACTTCTCCAATAGGACACACACAAACATATATGCACACTTTTTCTGTAAGCTTTCACATAAAAAATAACCATCAGCCAACTATAAAAGTCTTTAGACTGAACTTTTTAAAAGGAGTGCAAATTTCTATTAATTCTTTAAAAAGTTTCAACACAATAGTTGGCATTGCACTGCTGAACATTTCTCTAAAGGGAAATTTCCTATTATACTTATTAGTATAACAAAATTTCTTTCCCTTTCAGATAAGGATGCTTTGAGGTTTTATTTCTCTTTTATTCTTCAAACTGAGATTCAACTAATTTGAACTGCACGTTAGAGAATACTACATAAAATACAAAGTATTTAAAAAGTGTTATACTATAACATGTTAAAATGTGTTATAGTATGACTGATTCATAAGAGACAAACACAATGTCAAAAATTATTCAGACATGATTCTCTTCTCTATACCTGCACTATCCAGATGCAATTTGACTTATTTATTGTTCCCCTCCTTCTTATCATAACTAGCATTCAAGAGAATCCCACAATTTAAAATATCACTGATAAATAATACATGCTGCCTGTCACATAGATATTTTGGCCAGCAACTAGGCACTTTTGGTTGTTTTCCATTAAGTGGGAATTTTTTTGTTTTTTTGCAGAGATCTATTTGTACACCAGTCCCAACCTGTAATTAAAAGTTTGACTGATTTGAGTTGGAGTCTCACTCTGTCACTCAGGCTGGAGTGCAGTAGTATGACCATGACCACTACAGCTTCGACCTGTTGGGCTCAGGTGATCCTTCCGCCTTAGACTTCCAAATAGCTGCAACTATAGGCATGCGCTACCATGTCTGGCCAATTTCTTGATTTATTGTAGAGACGAGGTCTTGCCAAGTTGCCCAAACTGGTCTAGAACCCCTAGGCTCCAGCAATCCTCTCGCCTTTGCCTCCCAAAGTGCTGGGATTATAGGCATGAGCCATTGTGCCTGGCCCAAAGTTTTTATTTTATAGGCAGTTTGACCATGGAGAGGAATAAAAATGTTGCCATGAAAAGAACAAAACTAGTTAATCCTCACTTGTATCCCACATTCCTATAATAAATAAAAAGAAAAAGAAATTTTAAAAAAGAACAAAACTAAAAAGCTCACACAAATACAAGACAAAGGATGTCTGCTTGCCTCATTAATAGGGTGCACTAATGAACTAAGTTAATTGGTCACACACAAGGTATTTGAATGAGTAAAGTGAAGGCAACTGTTTAATTATCATGACATTACCTATAATCTGTCTTATAATTTTGGAAGAAAAACATCCAGACAAAAACAATATTAAAAGTCAGTCATGTAAGCCCAGGAAAACTCAAAAAAATCACTCCTATTATAATAAGACAGCAAGATATATAAAACTAACAAGCAGTGTCACAACCAATGTTCCCATATATAAAGAACAACTTTTAATGTCTTTTGAAATCAGATCATATACTAGATTATATTACTTGAGATGGATTGTATCATTAAACTTCAGGTAAACCTGAAACTACAAGATGTCATATCTGAGACACAGAACAAATTCTAACTTGGCTAAAATGACCAATGTTTATTCAATATCCTTTGGAAAAACATGTCACATGTACAATACAGGGCTAGCAACATACAAAAAAGAGAAGGACTGGTATACCAAGTACAAGACAGCAACTAGGGGTAACAGATTAAGGACCTGGAAGTTCTTTTACAGGATTATGCTAAGAAAGAATCACATCTAGCAAAGTGAAGATTCTACACCAACAGGGAGAAGCGAGAACACTTCTCATCAGACATGCCACTGCAGACATATTTCTCCTGATGAGGTGGTAACCCTTCAGAGTTCCACACAATTCAAGAGCAATAAACTGCCTCAGTGGAGATGGAGGTTATGGTGCCTCAGTGAGTTACACTCACAGTCTGAGAGCCTCCAATAGTGATAAACAACTTAAAAAGCTCTGCAGAGACCAATAAGAAGATTCTACCTTAACTTCTAGAGTTTTGAAAGGTTGGATAAATGCCTTATTAAACATCTGGGACAGAAATACACTTCTAGGTGAGAAGCATATAGAGAAATAAGTTCATTAAATAGGTTTTTGTAGTGAGATCACAGCTGTTTTCACCAAATTCTTTTTTTTTTTTTTGAGTTGGAGTCTCACTGTCGCCCAGACTGGAATGCAGTGGCCGCTCCTGGCCACCGCAGCCTTGACCTGCTGGGCTCTGGCGATCCTTCCGCCTCAGCCTTTCAAGTAGCCGGAATTACAGGCATGCGCTACCTACCACGCCCGGCTGATTTTTTGATTTATTGTAGAGATGAGGTCTCGCTGCCCAGGCGGGTCTCGAACCCGCGGGCTCAGGCAATCCACTCATCTCAGCCTCCCAAAGGCGCGGGATTACAGGCTGAGCCACTGAGCCCGGCTCACCAAATTCTTAAAGAAAATTTGAAGTGGCAAAATAAAAAGAATGTTAAGTTTTAATATATTTCATATGTCTAGTATTAGATTGTATTTGGTTTAAAAATATTTTTCACTATATAATAAACTGAAAAACAAAACACAGGAAATATGTGTAAGACCATCACTCCTTTTAAAGGCATTCCTACTAAGACAGCAAAAGATCATCTCTAGGCTAGAGTTCTCAATCAAAGGTGGTTTTGTTCTTTGCTTCTGGTTAGCCACCCAGAAGACATCTTGCCTTGCTTCTCTTCTGCTGTTACCACAGATAATTGGGCTGCAAAATGAGCTTCAACTACAATGGCAATAATGACTGGCAGCTTGCTCAATGTACTGCTTGGTCTGGTAAAATCTTCCCATTATAGCTCCCAACCCTTTAGCATGTAGACCTGCTAATGTGGTATTTTCTGGAAGATGCTAAGATTTGCCCACTCTTTTAATCTCACTGGTTTGCATGCTCATATGTATGCATATATTTGAAATCCTTACAGACTGAGTGGGTAACATCTTAATAGTAGGACTGAAATAAAGCAATATTAAAAAAAGCAATGCCCATGGCCAAGACTATGACATCATAAACGCTACTCACCTGTCTGCTGTGCAGGCTGTGGCAGTGGTTGATTGAGATGTGAATTGTAATGGACAGATGGGACTGGGCGATATTGAGGTTGGCTGGAGTGATAATGGCCTGGAGCACAATAACAGGTTGGCATCTAGGAGCATAAATATTGAAGTAAAAAATCAAATTTACTTGAATAGAAATGTTTTTCTGTGAGGAACATCAGAGTTTAGTGAATAATAATTCTAGCACCAACCATCTGTAAACTTATTTTCTTATCTTTAAATTTTACTGAAAAGGTTTTAAAAAATTCATGCATACAGTATATGTAAAGAAAGATACCCATAATGTGTGCAACAATCATACTTAATTTTTTTGTCATATTTGTTTCAGATTGCTGTCTTTTACAAAATCAAACATTACTGAAATAGCTGAAGGTCACTCCATTTCCTTTGTTCTACCTTCCACAGAAACCATTACCTTGTAGTTGGCAACTTTTACTGTATGTCTATTATCCATGCATGTATTGCTGAGTATCTTGAAAATTTACATTTATGGAACAGGTGAATTATCCCTTATCTGAATATTCAAAATCTGGCATGCTCCAAAATCTGAAATTTTGTGAGCACCAAGATGATTTTACAAGTAAAAAATTCCACATCTGACCTTATGTGTCAGGTTCCAGTTAAAACTTTATTGCATGCACAAAAGTAAAATATTGCTTATATTGCTTAAGGCTATGTGTCTAAGATGTATGTGAAACATAAATGAAGTTATTTAGACTTGAGTCCATACCAAAGATATCTCATTATGTATATGCAAATATTCCAAAATCCAAAAAAACACCCAAATTCAAAACTACTGGTCCCAAGCATGTTGGATAAAGGACAATCAACTTGTACTCTATTATATATAATTTCATGAGACTTCTTTTTGCAATTAACATTGTTTTTGAGACTTATCTTTGTTGAAACACGTACTGCTAACTCATTCAATTTAACTGCTAAACTGCATTAATTGCATAAACAAACCATTATATCCATTCCCACATTAATGAACAGCTGCACTGGTTCCAATCTTTGATTTTTCTCATACAATGATGCACCACATAATGATGTCATCACATAGATGATGGTGGTCCTGTAAGATTATAAGGCAGTTGAGAAATTCCTATCACCTATTGATGGTGTAGTTCAATACATTACTCATGGGTTTGTGAGTGATGCTTGTGTAAATAAACCTATTGCACTGCCAGTTGTATAAAAGCATAGCACAGATACCATTAAAAAGACAAAAACAGTAGGTGCTGGCACAGCTGCAGTTAAAAGGGAACACTTCTATACTGTTGGTGGGAATGTAAGATAGTTCTACTTTTGGGGAAAGCAGTGTGTGACTTCTCAAAGAACTAAAAATTGAGCTCCATGTGATCCAGCACTCCCTCTTCTGGGAATATACCCAGAGGAACATAAATTGCTCTACCAAAAAGACATCTGCACATATATGTTTACTGTCACAATATTCACAATAGCAAATTCTTGGAACCAACCTAGATGCCCATCAAAAGTATACTGGGTAAAGATAATATGGTACATATACATGGTGGAATGTTACACAGTCATAAAAAGAACAAAATCATAGCCTTTGCAGCAACATGGATGCAGCTGGAGACCATCATACTAAATGAACTATCACAGAAACAAAGAACTGAATATTGCACGTTCTCACTTATAAGCAGACCCTGATCACTGGTCACATGAGCACAAGGGTGAGACTGGCAGACTGGACAATGCTAGAAGAGAAGGGAGAAAAGAGGGAGGGGGCATGTGGCAACACAGAGGGCACCAGATGCACCATCGGGGGAGAGGGCCAGCTAGAGGCCCAAACTTCACCTGAATTCACTTTCTTATGTAGTAAATCCTCACTCGTTCCCCACAACTATAAAATAAAATAAATAAAATACAAAAGAAAGAAAAGAGCATAGCACAGACAAGTAAGCACCATATATAAATATTTCATAATGATAACAAACTATATTATTAGTTTATATATTTACTATATTAAACTTTTTATTATTGAAGTATACTCCTTTTATTTACTAAAAATAAGTTAATTGCAAAACAGGCTCAGGCAGGTCCTCCAGGAGGTATTCCAGAAGAAAGCATTGCCATCATAGGAGATGACAACTCTGTTTGTGTTACTATCCCTGAAGACGTTCCAGTAAGAAAAGATGTAGAGGTGGAAGACAGCGACACTGATGATCCTGATTTGATGTAAACCTAGGCTAATGTGTGAACTTGTGCTCAGTTTTTGATTAACAAAGTTTAAAAAGTGAAAAGAAAAAAATTAAAAATAGAAGAAAGCTTATAAATAAGGATAGAAACATTTTTGTTCAATGGTTAAATGTACTTGCGTTTTAAGCCAAGTGTTACTACAAAAGAGTCAAACATTTAAAAAATTAAACAATTTGTAAAGTAAAAAAGTTACAGTAAGTCAAGGTTAATTTATTATTGATGAAATAAAAATTTAAAAAATAAGTATAAGTGGGGCATGGTGGCTCATAACTGTAATCCCAGCACTTAGGGAAGCTGAGGCGAGAGGACTGCTTGAATCCAGGAGTTTGAGACCAGCCTGGGCAACACAGAGAGACTGCATCTCCACAAAAAATAAAAAAATTTGCCGGGCATGGTAGCATGTGTCTGTCGTCCCGGTTACTTGGGAGGCTGAGGTGGAAGGATTGCCTGAGCCCAGGAGGTGAAGGATGCAGTGAGCCATGATTGTGTCACTGCACCCCAGCCTGAGCAAGAGTGAGATTCTGCTGTTAAAAAAAAAAATTATGTGTAGCCTAAGGAAACAGTGTCTGTAAAGTCTATAGTAGGGTACAATAATGTTCTAAGCCTTCAAATTCACTCACTACTCACTCATTGACTCACCCAGTAAAATTTCCAGTCTTTTATGCTGTATTTTTTTATTGTGCCCTTTCTAGGCTTCTATGTTTAGATTTGCGTATCTGTGTTCAGATATACAAGTACTTACTGATGTATTATAATTGCTTATGATTTTCAGTATAGTAACATGCTATACTGTTTATACTCTATGAGCAATAATAGGTTGTACTACATAGCCTAGGTTTGTAGTAGGCTATACCATCTAGTTTTGTGTATATATACTCTATGATGTTCATACAATGATGAAATTGTCTAATGATGCATTTCTCAGAATGTATCCTCACTGTCAAATGATGCATGACTGTATTTCTAAGGCAAATTAAAATGCCAGTAGGACTAGCTTGACTTATTTTTCCTTTCAGTTATTCATATCTGTTGTTAAGTTCTCATAAATTAATCTGACCTAGTATGGGGTAAAGAATAAACAATGAATCCAGTGATGTAGAAATAAGTGATAAGTTGGTAAGTTAACTTTAAGGGTTCACCAGCTCCCTCTGATTAGGTTACTTCTAAAAAGAACAGAGATCTGTGGAAACCGAAGACTGCCAATCTCATCTGAAAATAAGCCAGGCATAAAATTCCTGGATTAGTTTTAAACCAAGAATCCTCCAGTTTGCTGTAGTTTTCCTGCCTTTGAAACAGCAGAAAAGATACAATATATAAGGGATTCCTTATATTTTTCAGGAGGTACCAGCATGTAACAGGTAAATTCATGAATTCAGATCTTATCAATCTATTATACTCTTTAGAATATGTGTGTGTGTGTGTGTGTGTGTGTGTGTGTGTGTGTGTGTGTGTATATCTCATATTCTTTTCCCCTTAGTTTAAATATATCTTTTAAGGGAAAAATTATAACACTATATTTGGCATAAAATGTATGTAGATGCAATATACATGGCAGTAACAGCAAAAGGTTGGCGAGAGGTAAATGGAAGCACTCACAAGACTGCCAGATTTTACTTGCAGTTTCAATATTAACTCTAAGTAGGCTGTGACAAGCTGAAGGTACATAAAATAGCCCCTAGAAAAACACACACATTTACAAGATACAAGGGCTCTAGATAAAAAGACAGTACTAAAAAAGTTCAAAAAATACAAAAGGCAGAAAAGAAAACAGGAGCAAATTAAAGTAGGACAAACAGAAAACAAATAAACAAGGGTTGCATACCTAACTCTAACCACGTCAATAATCATATTCAATTTAAAGGATCTAGTGACACTCCAACAGAATGTATAAAAAGGCAAAACCCAACTATATACCATACATATAAAAGACACTTTAAACACAGAAGCTGCAAATAAGAGGATAGAAAAAGACACCCATTTAAATGCTATTCTATTAATGTCAGATAAAAGAGATTTCCAGCCAGGTACAATGGCTCATGCCTGTAATCCCAGCACTTTGGGAGGTCAAGGTGGGTAAAATGCTTGAGCCCAGGAGTTTGAGACCAGCCTGGGCAACATAGCAAAACCTCGTCTCTAAAAAAAAAAAAAAATTAATAAAAAAATATTGGTGATGCATGCCTATAAATATCAGCTACTTGGGATGCTGAGGTGGAAGCATCTCCTGAACTCAGGAAGTCAAGGCTGCTGTGAGCCATGATTGTGCCACTGCACTCCAGCCTGGGCGACACAGTGAGACCCCAACTCACATAGGGATAAATGTCCAGGACCTTGGTTCTGGCAACAGATTCTTAGATATGCCACCAAAAGGACAAGCGACAAAAGAAAGAAATGGATAAAGTGAACTTATCAAAATGAAAAACTTTTATGCAATAAGGGACAGTATAAATGAAGTGAAAGAAAATCTTACAGATTAAGTAAAAATATTTGTAAATCACATATTTGATAAGGGTCTAGTACACAGAATATATAAAGAACTCTTACAGCTCAACAATAAAACGCAAAATGATCTGATTTAAAAAATAGGCAAAAGACTTGAACAGACATTTCTCCAAAGAAGATATGCAGACAGTCAGTGATCATCACACAATAAAAAGATGTTCAACATCATTAATCATTAGAGAGGTGCAAGTCAAAATCACAATGAGATAGATACCACTGCACATCCATTAGGATGGCTACTATCAGAAACACCCAAAGACAAGTGTTTTGGCAAGGATGTAAAGAAATTGGAACCATTGTACATAGCTGGAGGGAATGTAAAATGTTACAGCTGCTGTGGAAAACAGCATGGCAGATAAGTTAAACACAGAATTACCATAAAATCCAGTGATTCTGTTCCTAGATATATCCCCAATAGAACTAAATACAGATATTAAAAAAAAGCACCTACATATTCAAATAGCATTTACAGTAGCAAGAAAGTGAAAATATTACAAATTTCCATTAATGGATTAGAGTATACACTATGTGTTATACATATGAGTGTGTATACATATTTATATACAATGACATTTTATTAATACTTTAAACAAAATGAAGTACTAATATATGTCACAATATGGGTGAACATTGAAAACATTATGCTACCTCAAAGAAGCTTGACACAAAAGGTAATATATCACATGATTTTATTAATATGAAGTATCCAGAATAGGCAAATCCATACAGACAACTCAGATTGGTGACTGGGATTGGGGTAGGGGAATGAATGGGTAGCTTAATAGCCATGGGACTTTTCCTTGTTGGGTGATGAAAACATTTTGAAACATTTTGAAACTAAATAGAGCTGGTGGTTGCACAACATTGTGAATGTACTAACTGCCACTGAAATGGCCACAAAGACGGCCAATTTTATGTCATATGAATTTCAATTACAGATTAAAAAAAAACCCTAAAAAAAATCCAAAATAAAGAAACATGTAACACTAAAATGAGAGAGCACAAATTGTTTTTCAAGTGTACATGGATCCCCCAAGAGAGACTTTTTTGCTGGGCCATAAGATAAGATTTCAAAATGCTGAAATCATAAAGTAGGTTCTTTGACCAAATGTAATTAAAATAAAACAACAATAAAGTTATTTAGAAAGTGGCAAAATATTTGGAAATTAGAGAACACAATTCTAAAGAAGTCATGGATCAAAAAGCCAAAAACCAAAAAACAAAGAAGAAAAAGTATTTTGAACTAAATAAAAACGAAAACACAACATACCCAAATTTGTGGATAGCATCTACAACAGTGTTTAGAAATTTACAGCAATAAAAACTTGTTTGAGAAAGAAAGAAAAAATCCAAAATAAATGATGTATGCTTCTACCTTAAGAAGCTAGAAACAAAGGAGCTAATTGAACCCAGAGTAAGTAGAATAAAATAATGATAAAAGCAGAAAAATTTCAAACAGAAAATAAAATCCCCAAAGAAAATTAATGAAATCATAAATTGTTTTTTAAAGAACATCTTAGAAGTGATAAACTTCCAGCTAAACTGATAAAGGAAAGAACAACATTATCAATATCAAGAATAAATGAAGAGATACTACAGGTCTGAAAGATATTAAAATTAGAAGGGGTAGCCGGGCACAGTGGCTCACGCCTGTAATAGCAGCACTTGGGGAGGCGGAGGCAAGAGGATTGCCTGAGCCCAGGGGTTGGAGACCAGCCTAGGCAACTTGGCAAGACATCGTCTCTCCAATAAATCAAAAAATTAGCCAGCCGTGGTAGCACACGCTTGTGGTTCCAGCTACTTGGAAGGCAGAGGCAGAAGGATCGCCTGAGCCCAGTAGGTCAAGGCTGCGGGTGGCCATGAGCGTGCCATTTTACTCCAGCCAGGGTGACAGAGTGAGACTCTGACTCAAAATAAACAAAAAGATAGAAGGGGTATTATGAAAAATTTTATGGCAATAAATTGGCAACATAAAAGAAATGAATACAAACTACCAAATTTGAGCCACAAAGAAATAGGAAATTGACATAGGTCTGTATATACTAAGAAATTAAATTAGTAACTTAAAAAGCCTTCCCTGCAAAAGAATTCCAGGTACAGATGAATCCACTGGCAAATTCTACAAACATTTAAGAAGAAATAACATCAGCTGGGCTGGGTGGCTCAGCCTGTAATCCCGCACCTTTGGGAGGCTGAGGTGAGTGGATTGCCGGAGCCCACGGGTTCGAGACCCGCCTGGGCAGTGAGACCTCATCTCTACAATAAGTCAAAAAATCAACCGGGCATGGTAGCGCGTGCCCGTAATTCTGCTACTCGGAAGACTGAGGGGGAAGGATCGCCGGAGCCCAGCAGGTCGAGGCTGCGGGGGCCAGGAGCGGCCGCTGCACTCCAGTCTGGGTAACAGAGTGAGACTCCAACTCAAAAAAAAAAAAAAAAGAAGAAGAAATAACATCAATCCTATACAAACTCCTTCATAAAATAAAGGAGAAAGGAACTAGGCCCAATTAATTTTGAGGCCAGTACCACTCTGATAGTGCAATTAAATAAATTATAGGCAAACTACAGATAAATATCCTTCATAAATTCAGATGCAAAAATCCTTAACAAGTAGTGAATCTAGCAACATATAAAAAGAATAATATATCATGACCAAGTGGGGCCTGTCTCACAAATTAAAAGTTAAACATTCAATAGTCAGTTAACATAAGTCACCTTATTAACAGAATAAAGAAGAAAAATCACATAATTACCTCAACAGATGCAAAAAAAAAATATTTAAAAAGATTTAACTCACTCATGGTAGAGAGCATCAGCAAACTAGGAATAGAAGAGAACTTCCTCAATCTGACAAAGGGTGTGTATAAAAAGCCTATAGATCACTGCACTGAATAACGAAAGACTGAATGCTTTCTCCTAAGACTGGAAACAAAGCAAGAATATGTACTTTCAAAACTTCTGTTCAACATTTTATGGCAGGTCCTAGCTAGGGCAATGAGACAAAAAAATGAAAAGAAAAAAGACATAATAATTGGAAAGATTCATGTATGTAGAGACGATCTTGCATGTAGAAAACCCTAAGCTGTCTACCAAAAAAACCCCAAACCCTATTAGGATAACTAAATTAAAAATCCACAGGATACAAGATCAACATGCAAAAATCAACTTTATTCCTACATACTAGTAATTAACAGAAGCAAATAAAATTTAAAAACAATCCCCTTTAGAGTAGCACCTAAAAAATATTAAATAGGTGTACATTTAATAAAATATATGCAACAACTATATAATGAAAACTATAAAATACTGTTGAGAAAAATTAAGAAAGATCTAAATAGAGATAGGGAATATATTCCTACACTGGAGTCAATATCATTAAGATGTGAATTCTCTCCAAACTGATCTATTTCTTCTTGAAATTCTACCATTTTATTTCTATAGTACATTTACACTTCTTATTTTGTTTTCCTTAGGCTAATTTAAAAAAACCCCACACTTCTCAGAGTCAGAAAAAAAACTCAAAGGTCCCAAATCATCCAACTGAAGCATTTGTCATGTGGCTGTCTAGCAGGTGCTTGAAAATCTCCAGAGGAGGGAAGATAACTACATGTCTTGTTTATACACTCTTACAAATTCTCTCCATAAGAATTTAAAAATAAGCTCTTGCAAATTAAAACCAATCTTAAATGAGAGGCAAAGATGAAAAACAAATGTACCTGTGGTGATGGCTGCTGAATATATCCCGGCTGCTGGAGCACAGGTTGACTGACAGAATGACCAGAGGCAGAATAGCCAGCAGTAGGGACTGGCTGTCCAGGGGGGAGGGGGGGGGGGGGGGGGG